>NC_052351.1:41637290-41875681 GCF_009727055.1 Benincasa hispida | reverse complement strand
ATATTGTTTTTAGTGTATCTAGATTTTGAATTTAAAAATTTTTAAGTGTTCACATGCATAAAAGATAAAAAGTAGTTATGTTATAAACATAACTTCTACCTCTAGGTTTCTTCATTTAGTTGTCTACTTTCTACTTGTGTTTTTAAATACTAAGCTAAGTTTTGTAAACTAAGAAAAATACTTTTTTAAAAAAATCTTTTTTTTTTTTTTTGTTGAATTTAGCAAAGAATCCGAGACTTTTATTCATAAAAAACAAAAATATTTGTAATAAATTGGGAGAAAACAAAGTATAATTTATTTTTTTAAAAAAAAAGAACAGACAAATACTTACCAAAGAAACCTAAGATGATCTCCAATTATAAAATTGAAAGCAATAACAAAATTTAGGAGTGAAATTTTGAGAGCATGTTCTTGACATGAGAGTTTTCAATCTGGACGATGGAGATGTTTTTGGAGTTACTTCTAGTCAGATACAATGGATAGTTGGTTACCACTTCAAGTGAGCTCTTTCTAATTTATTCTTCACTATTGTTGTCATTTTTTTGCCGAGATTATTAATCTTGAGATAAATTTTATGTATGCATCTAGTTGTGACTAGGAAGAATTTGGAATACTCATTATTGATTATAGTAGAGATTATGATTTCGATTCGTATTTTTTTACTCCTCACATCAAAGAGGTTTTCCATGTTATATAGCTTGTGTCTTTACTTGATGATGATTATTTTTTCTAGTTAATTAATTTCCTATTAGATTCACACAATATGGAGTAATTCATCCAAAGAATTTAGTGATTATCTAAGAGTTGGATGAACTTTGAGCTATATCATAATTTGTGACAAATATGGAAGAGGATGAGCTACTTAGAACCTGTTGATTTATGGTTTCATTCACCACTTCAATGTTTCGTCTTTTAAGAATAAAAAATGGAATCATTCTATGATACCTATTTATATTTCTTGTTTATGAATCAAAATCGAAATTTGTTTGATTTGTGCTTCTTGTTTATTAGTTGAAATTAAATTTAGTACATTATAACCTGCATTAATTAATATATATATATATATATATATAAACATTATAAAGAGCTTATAGTATTTAATACAATTTTAACCCCAAAATGTAAAATGAAACTAACAATAATAATTATATCCATCAAATTTACCCTTTTTTAAAGAAAAATTACCCATCTTATCAGTCAAAGGAAACGCAAAATTTGATGAATAAAGTTAGCTGCAAAAATTCATTAAGATACATCATTTCAAATCTAGAATCCTCACAACAAAACATGAACAACAAGATTGGAGGAATCAAATTTCACAATAAAAATATCAGTACTAAATAGAAAAATATCTAAAAAATAAGTTCGTGTATTTTCAAATTTACTCTAAATGATGTTCGTTTTATCCAAATTAATTTAAGAAAAATTATTTTAAATAACAAAATTACTAATTTTTTTTATAAATAATAACAAAATATCATAGTCTATTTACAATAGATTATTACCCGTGTAAAATTTTGCTTTATTTTTCTATATTTAAAAATAACTCTTAATTTAATAACCCTATAGGATTATTTTGTTAATAAGTATTTAACAAACTTTGTAAATTTTAAATAATCATTAATTTATTATACAACACTATATATTGTATATATTTATGTGGGTTGTGGATTAGATAATCGAGCAAATCTCCATCTTTTTAACTCAAATATTTTTTTTAAAAAAAGAAAACGTCTTTTAAAAAATACGCGTACACTTATTTATCACAGATAAAGAAAATCTAAAATAAAGAGAGAAACATTAAAACATGGTAAACATGAAATATCTAATTAATTATTTATTTGATAAAAAATAAAGCTCTACAAAAAAATGGAGAAAACGTAATAGATATTTAAATATAAAATAATAATGAAAAGATTATTATTGAAAAAATAAAGATAAGAAAAAGAAAAAAAAGAAAAAAAAAAAGTGCAGTTTAGATTGCACTTAATACCATACTTCCATTAAAAGAAAAAAAAGTTATTAACATATAAAAGAGAAAATGGGGATGAGAGAAATAGTTGGGGGAGAGGATATTAGGACAAAGACATTATTTTTTTAACACATGTGACCTTTATTATTTATTTCATCTAAAGAATTGTCACATCTATTTATTTGTATTTAATTCTAGTGGTTGAAGGTCATTTATTTCCTTTTAAAAATGTCATATCATAGAGTTGTTCAATTTAAGGCTATTTGACATTGCGCTTAGTTAAGTTGGTTTTTATGTCTTCATTTTAGATATTTGGAATGCAGAGTTCATGTGTTAAAGAGTATATGGTGTATCTTTTTTTATATAAATAATTTGTTTTTAAATTTTTTATTCAATAATTTTACATATATTTTTTTTAATAAATTAGAGAATACACTTTATTTTATTATTATTGGGAATTTTGAGAAATGTGGTTTAAGTTTACTTTTGGATCATATATTTCAATTTTTTTTTAAAACTTAAACGACCATATTACAAATTTGTACCTGTGATGTTTCTAGTTAAGTCGTTTTTATTTTAATACTTTTGATAAAAACTTTTTGAAATAAAAACACTCATGTCTGGCAATTTTTTCTAAAAGGTATTTTTACATACAAATTTGTTCAATTTCTTACTTGATAAAAGTGATTTTACTAATGTTAAATTATTATAAAGGACTATAGAATAATATGAACTAATAAAGAAATTGAGAATTCAACGTTTTGATAGAATTTTTGTACTTTTGTGTCAACAAAGGTATTTTTATTGACTATTTTGTGCATCTACTTAAATATGAACATTTATTCATGATGATTTATATGTTTTTTTAGAATAATAGTTAATTTTAAGCTTTAAATTAAGGTGTTATTGTCGGTAATATGCCACGAGCATCAATAAAACAAAAAACTCGTGTGTCAACAAAACCCAAATTGATAGTAGTCTTAATTTAAAATAATGGTTGTTGGAGTTGGTGGAGTGGCCAGAGGTCGCCCAAGTTTTCAACAAAACCCAAAGTTGATTGTTAGACTTGGTCGTCGGAATTGAGCAACGAGACACCGATAATGACTAGCGCTAAGTGTACTACTGGTGAACATGATATAAAAGGTTGATGACATACGAAATCAACCTCCCAAATAATGGTTTGAATTTATATTTCAATACATCTCCTCACCCTCAACCACCCTTATAGTGACGAACTTTCTCTCGTTTAGTCAATACATAATTTTGATTGATTTTATTTGGGTAATTCCAACATCGATGGATGATATTGTTCGATAGTTATGTTAATATTCCTTTATGTTAATTTTTCTTTTATTATTTTTAATTCTTATTTTTTTAACTTCAAGACATCCGACTGGTCTTTGTTTAGATTAGTTGTTTTCAAAGATACATGTTCATCTATTCTACATGGATGTAAAACAAAGAAATAACGCTCTGTCTTTAGCTATCATAGCATAATTCTCACTTTTATCATGCACAAAAGTTACAAATTACTATAAATAAGGATGAAAATATTTTTTTATATTGATGATATGTCCGTAAAATCACATATCCGATAGAGATATTGGGATAAGATTTATTTTTTCCTCTGAATTTTACGATATATCTCCCATATATCTTTTTGGGCTAATATCTTTCGCAACTCAACAACATCGTGAATATTTTTTTTTTTGGATATATCACATATATTTTGTGGATATATCGTGAAAATATCGTGGATATTTAGTCTACATGTCATATGATTATCTCTATATATCACTTTTTTTCTTTTTTGAATATCAAGTTTTTCCAATGTGCTACATTTTTTTCTATTTTTTAAACAAAAGCTTTCATTTTTTAAAGAGATTGATTTTGGAAAAAAGAACTTTGACCATGATCACCATAAAACTAGTGGAGTAGGAATTAGCCTTCTCACAAGAGGAATTGGCCCTTTCACAGGAGAATTTCGATTCATGCATGTCACACAAGACTCCTATCATGACCATAGAGTTGGTGGGCTAGGAATAGGAGGAATAGGAAAACATTTCATTTGTAGAAGATTTACACATGATGGTGCTGAGATTGATCCTAACTCATTTGTTTCAACTTTGAAGTATGAAGAGGGTGAGTTTAGACATTCAATATTGACATGGTTAATATGTCTATAACAATAGTAATTATAGCTATTCTCATAGTAATTATTGGATTACATTGAATTTGTTTGTTAGCACTTTGAACAACCAAATACGGGGGTCTCGCTATCACTGATACACAACGACGATAAACCACTATCATTCTTTATCAAATTTGACAACTATCTATAATGATAACAACTATCTACAACTTTCTAGCAAGAGAACTATCAACATAATATCAATAAATAAACTAATTTATCAAGAATATATCAATATCTACCATTGATAGATAATGATAGTGGTCCACTATTACTCTCTATCAATATTAGTAACTATCTATCATGATATCAACAACTATCTAGCAAGAAAACTGTCAATATAATATCAACAAACAAATTGACTTATAAAAAATCTATCACTATCTACCATTGATAGACAGTGATAGTGATCTATCACTGTCTATCAGTGATAGACATGATAATGTTCATAGTGATAGATCACTATCACTCTCTATTAACCTTGACAACTATCTATCATGATTACAACAACTATCTGCAAGTATCTAGCAAAAATACTATCAACAAACAAATTGATTTATTAAAAAAAAAAAAAAACTATCATGATCTACCATGATAGACAATGATAATGGTCTATCATTGTTTATCACTGATAGATAATAATAGTGTTCTATCAGTGTATCACTATAAACAATGATAGATAATTATCAATCTTTGCAACTATCTATCACGATATCTATAATTATTTAGTAGACTATTATTCTCTATCAACTTTAGTAACTATCTGTCGGATTTTGAAGAAGCAATGAAATGGTGTGAAATGAAAGAAGAAGAAGATAAAGAATTAGTGGAGAAGAAGAGTGAACAATAAATGGACTGATCACAATAAATGAAAAGGGAGAAGAAGAAATGAAAAGTTGAAGAATGAGAACTTCGTTTGTTGGGGAAGAGGAATGAAGAAGAACGAGTAAGGATCGTGCGCGTTTTTTATTTCCTTCATATGCACAATCGGGTCGCATTGATTAATGGAGTTTTAATATTGTGGGCTTGTCTGACGTGGGTTGTGTGCGTGATGGATTTTTTTTTGGCATTTTACATTGTTGGGCTTTAGTTTGTAATTTGGGAAATTAGAATGTGTGACACATTTTACTATTTGATTTTGAAAAAAATGATAAAATCGATAAATAATAAGATTTACCACTGATGAATTTTCAAATATCTGATTTATCCTTGTCTAGTTCGTTACTTATGCTATTGATGAAACTACAAATATATGATAAGAGTAGAATTATAAACAATGACGTTCTGCATATAGAATAATTATTGATGCCTTAATTCTCTACTTTTCTTCTAATCGATTTATTTGAAAAACTAAAATAACTGTCTTCCTTAAGATAACTGTCATTCCTAATTTTACTCATGTAATTAATGTTTCAATGCATAATGTATTATTAATTTAGACTCTATTTAATCACTTTTTGAAATCATCTCACTTGAATTAAATATTTAGATTTTTCTATCGAATTTATATTTTAAGTATCCATATATTATTAAATTTCGTTTATCTAATCCAATTTTAAATTTATTAAAATGTTTGAACTATTTTTCATTATTTTATATATATTTTTAATAAATTAATTGGATATTTTTTCTTTCATATTTATGAAGGTTTAAATTGTTTTGTATATGTTATTAGATTCAATCATACATATTTCTTATTTAGTCACTATTTTAGCTAACATTTTGATAATACTTAACTTGCACTTAGTTGGTTCGTATATTTGGAATATTAAATACTGGATAATTGTAGAGCTTTATTAATAATTAAGATATAAATATGTAGAGTTTGATTAATAACTGGGATATAAATACAATGTAATTGGAGAGCTTGATTTATAATCAAAACTAATCATATTATAATCTAATACGTCCAATTTCAAAACTGAAAAGGAGCGTATTCCATAATTTTCGCCATCTTTTAGAATTTGAATTTATTTTTTATACTCAAATTGATAACTACTTCGCAAATTGATTTAAAATAAATTAATCTCTTCCTATTTTTCTCCCCTTAATTGATTTAGATTAGCTATCTGTTTTTTATTTGATTTAACCACTTTTCGAAAATATTCAGAATTAATCCATTCTTAATTTGTTTATCACCATTTTGATTTTAATTTATAATATACCTTTAAATTTTACATTAATTTATTGATTTTTATTATTTTAAATTCGAATTAAATTTTTTTATTCTAATTAGGATTTTACTTAATATTTTGTACATTTTATCATCTAACAAACTACATATTTCATTTAAATTTTATCTTTTTTTGTATTTTTTTAATCATTTATTAATTAACATTTTATTATATTATTATACCATTAATTTGTCTTTTTTTAAAACAAATAAGTATTCACTTTTTGCAATCTTGCTGTTTTTACTATGTCTCTACAACGACTTAGACTTCTTCCGTAGGTTTTGTGGTTGATGAAGTTATAAATACAGTGTAATTGTTGAAGTTTCAATGAAAATGAAATTATGAATATAGTATAATTGTAAACAAACGAACCCTTCCTGATTTTTTTCTCCCCGAATTATATTTATTATCAAATTAGATTATATCTAACTTTCGATTTGTTTGAATGTTTATTACAAATTCAATTGTATCTAAATATTTTTTATATTGTTTAGTTTAATAATAATAATAATAATAATATCATCATCATCATCATAAGATAACAAAAAAAATCCTAAAGCTCATCTTCTTCCTCATCTCCATTTAGTCACCCCAAAATCTCTTTTTCTCCTTCTGAATCTCATGATCATTAGTTCAGCAACCATTTCTTAAATTCCATCGTTTAGGATAACTTTTGATGACCACCATCGCTAGGTTGTTGACCTTTTTTGCTCACAGTCATGTTTCCTACCTTTGTTTCTACTTTGAACATCGTTTTCAACAATGATGTCCTGGGATTGATAGTGTTTAAAGTTGTCTTTCAAGATCTTATAAGCAAAATGGTCACAGGAAATGAAGATGACGAAACTCCCTATAACTGGTTTGATATCAAATGCAACTATATTTTTTATAGTCACATCGTCTTAAAGTTGCAATTCTTTCAAATACTCATTTGCCAACAACAACTTCACTGGTACAATCACTTTTTTCTTTCTCACCTTGGGAGAAAGTTCATCATTGTAGACATCCATAAGTTTCTAATGACTCCTACCGCCTGAGCGTCATCTGGACCATATCGAAATGTTTAGATACTGTGTATTTGTATTCTAGAATGTTTAGGTAGGGTGTAGTGGTATTCAAATTGTTTTTGAAGCAGTGTATTTTTGCATTCTTGTTTGTACTTAATTTGGTTGTTTTAGGGTAGTTTTGTCATTTATTAATTAGTTATTTTCCATTATATAAATTTCTTTTTGCTATTTTTATAATTTTGAAACTTTGTTGCCATTTTTTTAAATGAAATTTTAAAATTTGCTATTTCTTTTGTCAATCATTGTAATTTTTTTGCTATCTTTTAAATAGTTTAACCCGATTTTCTAAATTTGAAAACATCCCTAATTTATAAAGTTGTTCCAATTATTCGTATTTCTTCAGATTAATCCTCTTTTGGTGCATTCAATTTATTTTTTGAATTCAAATCTTCTTTAGGGCAATGATTGTTTAGAATAATTTCTAAAATTGACAGAAAATATTTTCTTATTTGTATAATATTTTATAGAATATGTTTTTTTTAGAGATTAAAACTATATACGATAACTGAACCGGGTTCTTGCATACCTAACTGAACCAAGTATTTGTTGACCGAATCAAATTTGTGAGGTGTTATCGTGAAATTAACATCAATAAAAAAGGATTTGCATCCTGTGACAAGAAACCCACGACAAACACCAAACCCACAAATACGAACGAGAAACCTCCCACGAATGAAGAACCCACGAACAAGAGGACATCAGGCAGACGATTGGAGTGGACTGAATTTTCAGGCTTCGACAATGAACACTACCACAGATGGGCATTGCGAGTTCGTCTGAGGTTGAAGACATCATTGGACAGCGATGAAAGGGCACAACAACGAATAATCAGATGATGGGCAGTAGACAGCGGTGAACAGTGGCAGTCGACAACGCAGATGAGGGCGACTGATGTTGATAACTCGTGAACTACCGACAAGATCCAAAAACAAACAAAATAGGCTCAGATGGACGTCCAAAAGAAGAGATTGATTGGCGACTGAGATATGACGTTTGGTGGAGGTATGTGATTGACTGGCAACGGTGAGCAATCGGGGATGGGCAACAACAACGACAGTTGGGTTTTTAGGGTTTTAGAAAATGAGTTTTTAAGGTTTCTAAAAAAACATTAGATGCTCTGATACCATCTTAATTTGGGTGAAATAAAATATTTTCGTATTCCTATATTCTGTTTGTAAAATACATAGTCTACTTAAACGGGAGAGAAGCTCAATACACAGAAGATCGAAAAGAAAAATAATGAGAATAAAATAAAATCATGGGTGATTTTACACCTAATTATCTTATTTACAAGCACGAAAACGACATTCAATTATCAGATTTCTTAAACATGCACTCCAAACACATATTTCTTAAACTCAAATCTTCTTAAACCCTGTACATCAAACATAGTTTTTTTAAACATAAACTTAACAGTTTCTATAAATCAAGTGACTTTTGTTATGCAATCGAGAATGATTTTTTTGAAAGGCAAGTATTTAATATTAAAATCTCTCTTCTCTATTTCACTTTATTTTGTTTTAAATGTTTCTTCTAGAAAAATCGTTGTTTTTTTATAAGTATTTAAGAAGAAATTTCAAATAATCACAAAGTGCCACCTCATTACAACAAAGTTAATTTTATTAAGGACCAATTGTGAATTATTGTGTCCCTAATTTAAAAAGTATTGAGACAAACAAATGGCTAATTAAATGTCACATGGTTTCCATCCGACCATTTGATCATAATAATGGGCTTATCAATTTCAACAGTGATGAGACCTAGACCACAATTGATAAATTTGGCTGAAGGTTTGATTTGGCTTTAAGTCAGAAATTGGATCGAGCAGAGTAACTAAAATCGCTTTGGTAAAAAATCCGACCCAATTCAAGCCATAATGAAAATTTGGGCCGAAAAGATTGGGCCCAAACCTAAAGGGTAGTTGGGCCGAAGCACAATAACCCAAAAGCAAATGAGCCAAAGCCCACCTAAAGCCCATGAAAATCATCTATAAATAGAGGCCTTGTCCGTCATTTGGGGAGGGTGGAAATAATTGAAAACGAAGTACTAAAGCTCTAGAGATCAAGATTAAACCTCTGAAGCTCTAAAAAATCTAAAGTTCTGATCGATCTCGAGAATATCACCTTTTGAAGACTAAATACTTGAAAGTATAAACCTTCCTTGAATTCCAGAAGATTGAAGCTCGATCACAAGTTTACAACCTTCCGAAGATTGAAGACTTGGAAGGCTAACACTTTATTTAATTCCAAAAGATGAAATTCAAATTGATTTTAAATTTACAACTTGTTGAAGATTGAAGAATTAGAAGTCTTATACTTTATTCTACCTTCGAGAGAAAGCATGAAAGACACAAATGTTAGAGATTGTATCCACTATACTATACTGAAATCAATACAAATTCCACGAATTATATTTCTTTGGAAGTCTCGTTTGAACAATTTGGCATGTCCAGTGGGATGATCTCTACCTTTCATCTCTTTCTCTACAGCATGATCTACTTAAAGAAGTCATGGCATAAAAAAACAATGCACCCAAAACTTCAACTAACATCTACAAAAGCCTAATTACTTGCAGTCGCTCCTAGGGGATTCAACAATTTGAAGAGCTACTACCCTTTGAGATCGTGAGGAATATATGGGAATAGGTCTCAAAGCAACCAAAAGGCGAAATTATTGCTAGAGAAAGTCCTACACCCAATAAGCATACTTCACCTTCTAAACTATCAAGTGAGGAGACATCAACTCCAAATATAATGGCAGTCATGATGGTCGACGTCGAAACAAGCGAAGAAAGATTGACTGAGTTAAAAAAGAAAGTGTAATGCCCTGACTTTCTAGAATGAAAATCGAACCAATACCATATGCATGCTTGAAACTCAAAACAACATATTCTCATATTTTGACCAAATCCAAAAGAATAAATTAAATTTTATTGTTTATAAAATCTAAAAGAAAAATTACAAAAAAAAAAAAAAAAAATCACTATTTGGGGTACCTTAGTTTTAATTTTAAAATGAATTAAATAAACAAACGAATAAAATATTCAAGAATTTAAAAATTTTAACTTCTAAACTAAAACTTGAAACCATAAGAAAACATAAGACCCGGTCACAAATTCCTCTTTGTCATTCGTTGTTCTGTGATGGCACACTTTCATAGGAAGTGACTCGGAAGAGACACAATAACATAATTGTTGGTGGTGATCCCATAAGGATCTTGAAACATACTCAAAGGATGGACCTAGTCCGCTAGGGATGCTAATAACCACCATCAGTCTCTATGCAACATACATCATCCAAATTCATATCAAGCCACAACATAACATAATAATCATAGTAACATATCTTTAACAATTCATCCATCAAAACATAATCATGTTTTCAGTGCAATCACGATCCTTAATGCCAACTTAGGTTCGAGGACGAATCGGTAATAAATCACTCACCTCAAGTTTTAGACACAAAAATTAATCCAAGCAATCAAACCTTTGTGACCAATTTCAAAACATACAAAATTTATTGTCATGATCTCCAAATAACTTACTCAAAACTTGCGAAAACAAGCTTCGCTACCACTGGATAGTGCACCTTTGATCCCGAAACTTCAAATAAAACCTTCAAAATTACCATAAAAACCATGAATTTAAACCCATATCCAATGGGTAAACAAAAACATACAAGAAACCCATAAGAAAACACCAAATCCTTCCCTTAAAACCTCAAGACTCCAACGAGTGGTGGCAAAATGTAATACCCCGAATTTTTATTATTTATGTAATTTCAATAATTTTTATTATTTGAGGCCATTTTTGGAATTTTGGACCTTAAGTGTAATCGCGGGAATTTAATTATTAACCTTGGAAGTTATTCAATTTGAAAATTAATGGCAGGATCTTTTTGGGAAGGAAAGGAAGTTAATAAAATAAAGTAGAATAAGAAAAAGAATAAAATAAAAGATTTATTTTATTTCCTTATGTTATTATTATTATTATTATTTATATATATAAAACAATTTCTTTTCTTCTTCTTCATCACGCCACCCGAGATCCCAACCCCTCTGTTTTCGTTTTCTCCAGCCGTCGTCGACGCAATCTCGTGACCACACTACTTTCAGCCACTAGCGTTTCGCTCGACGTCGATCCAAGTCATCTCTGCCGCCACCGACCCAGCCCACTCTCGCCGCGCCACTGCAGAAGCTAAGTCCCGCCCTTCGGATCCGCGCGTCCGTCGCCCTACCGCCGCTCCAGCCACGCCGCTTCAGTCGTTGCTTCACGTTTTTTTCAGCTGCAGACCCGCGCGACTGAAAACCCAGCCTCGTTCACCGCTCGTCTAGCCTACCGCCCGAGTCCAAACGCCAACTCCATCAGTCATTGCCTTCCTTCGTTACCGTTCTTCGGATTTTGACAAGTGTTGGTAAGTTTTGGGTAAGATCGATTAAGTTTTGAAGGTTCTGGTTTGCCCATTAAATTTTGGATTTTTTTTTTTGTTGATACCTATTATATTTGGAATTTAGATCTAAGATTGGAGTAGTTGGAGTGCACAACGTGCTATTTAGTGGGTTCGAGTTCGTTTCCAATAAGAAATTTGGTAACATTTGTGGTTCTTGAGGTTGATCTTCGAACACACATTAATGATTGGAATAAGTAATGACTTAACTATTGTATTTCGAAGATTTAAGGTCGTTGTCCATCAGAATTAGAGGTTGCTTTTCTTTGTTGATTTTAGTGGAGATTTTGGAGTCAAAGCCTGGAAGTGACCGTTGATCAAGCCACACTTTAGGTAAATTATTTTTGGGTTGATTGTGTGAATTGATGGGTGGAATCGGGCCTTAGTGTGAATTAAATGTTGGGTTTATGTTGTAGGTTTAATGAGAGTTTCTTTATTAAGTAGTTGCTTAGAGGGAAATATTTAGACTTGCAATTTGAAGTAAGTAATCTTACTATTGGAACTGCCCACGGGCCATACACTAAATATATGCTAGCATGATAGATGAATATTATGACAGAACGATAGCATGGTAGACGAATAGTATAGTATAACCGATGATGTTCTTGTATGAGATCTGAAAGATTTATTTGTGCACGCAGATACTTGCATGCTAGCATGAAATGATACTTGATTCCATGAGGTTGTATTTGATATGAGGATATTGAGGCATATAAGTATGTTGTAGAGCCATAATGTTGAGGTGTATGTGTATGTTATAGAACCATGTTGTGATACTTGCGATGTTGAGACCGTGATAATGTCCTTACTAATTAGTTAGATGCTCACTAGATATTGTGTTTTCTTCGAGATTCACCAGATATTGTGTTTCCTTCGAGATTCACCAAGGGTTGTGTTTCCTTCGGGATTCATTATAGTTTGTGTTTCCTTTGCGATTCACCAGGGGTTGTGTTTCCTTCAGGATTCACCAAAGGTTGTGGGTCCTACGGGACTTACTAGAGGTAGTGAGCATACTTAACTATAGTAGGATAAAAATCAGTTTTTCATGTATGTATGTATCCCTTGAGGACTAGAGCAATTTATATGTTCCACTAGAGGTAGGCATCTAGAGGACATAGATGCCTAGTTTAACCTCAGTAGTGGGGTTACTTACTGAGTAATTTATACTCATCTTTTCTCATGTTATTGTTTCAGGTAAAGGGAGAAATGCAGCGGTGATTGACAAGCGAAATTCGTGATCGAGCCACTGGGACCAGTTTTATGCTTCCGCTCATGAGATTTAGATTTCTTTTCATGTTTTTTTAAAACTTTCAGTTTTGATGTTTGAAACTTACTATTAAGAATTATTTTCAGACTTATTTATTATCATTTATGATTTATGGGTACCCTATTGTTTATTTTTAATATTTGAATTTAATGAAGGACTTTTGAACTTACCTTATTTATTTAGCATTTATTTCACCATAAAAGGGTGTCGTTTTAAGTTCCATGTATGCATGTATTTAGTAATGGCCTAACTTGAGTCCTACGGGTCAGGTCATTACAGTTGGTATCAGAGTCCATGTTTTGGGTTCTATAGACTGACTTACTACGTAAGTTTAGGTAGTCCCTGTGGCCCAGTTACGGATTCCTGGTCATCGCCAAGTATGTCCTACTAATGAATTTTTCAGTGCATATATGAGATTAGTGATGTAATGTTTTAGTAGCATGATTTTTAAGAAAGACCCAGAGATAGATAGCTAATTTATGAGTTCATAACTGGACATGACACCTAAACTTAGAGCAAGAAAGACTGTTAGAGGAAGAGTGCAGGAAGAGGGAGCTGAGAGTAGCCAGACTTTCCTGACAGCTCCAAATTCACCTATGACCCAAGTCGATGAGAAAGCAATGGAAGCCAGAATTAGTGAAGTCGTTGCATCCTCGCTAATGGAAAAACTACAGGAGATGATCTGTAACATGATGGCAGGACAGATTGCCTAGAACCAGGCTCAGGAGGAACCAGTGCCACTTGAGCAGTTACAGCAGACCCGACCGTAGAATAGAGACATGCAGGGTCTGTCTCTTGAGGCTAAGAATTTGAAGGATTTCAGGAAGTTTGACCCTCATTCCTTTGATAGATCGTTGGGGGACTCCACTAAAACAGAGATGTGTTATCATTTATAGAGTTGATTTTCCGTTTTATGAGGTGCCCAGAAAAGCACAAGCTCCAATGTGCAGTTTTCATGTTGACTGACAACGCAAAAATCTGGTGGCATTCAACAAAGAAAACGATTGATACTAGTGGGGAACTTGCAATTTGGGAGCAGTTCAATAAGCATTTTTATGAGAAGTATTTTTCGGCCAACACCCGATACAACAAGCCGGCAGAGTTCTTGAACTTGAAACAGGGAGTTATGTCAATGGAGGAATATGCGCAGGAATTTGATAAACTGTCCCACTTTACTCATGAACTAATAGCCACCGAGGCTGTAACGATAGAGAGATTCATCCAGGGTCTAAGGAGCGGACTACGAGGTATGGTACATGCTATGGACCTCAAGACGTATGATGCGGCATTGCGAGCCGCCGTGAGTATTCATTCTGACTCCCAGGTGGGAGAAGAGTATAGGAAGTTGCTCGAGATTGGGACCTCTATAGGTCAGAAAATGAAGGTTGAGCCCAGGGCTCCTAAGCATCAGCAGAGGAACCAGAACACAGTGAATGCTCCACATCAGTGCAGATAACAGGGCTCCCAAGTTGTGATTGTTAAGGAGGATAGGTCAATTTGTACTACTTGTGGTAGGCGAAACTGGGGGCGTTGTCTAGCCGGCTCTGGGGTCTGTTTTCGATGTGGCCAGAAGAGGCATATGTCAGAAAAATGCCCAAGGAAGAAAGCGTCTGAACTCAGAGGCTAGCCCATAAGCTCGTTTCAGGGAGGTCCGAGTCATCAACAGTAGTGGGTAGGGTGTTTTCTACCACTCGGCGTGAGGCCAAGAAGTCTTACACAGTGGTGATAGGTACGCTTCCCATTTTGGGGCACCATGCTTTAGTTTTGTTTGACTCTGGCTCTTCGCACTCGTTTATATCTTCTGTATTTGTAAGGCATGCCATGTTAGAGTCAGAACCTTTGCCCTTTGCACTATCTATTTCCACTCCATCAGGAGAGATCATGTTAGCTACAAAAAAGATAAAAGCATTTCAAGCAGAGATAACAAACCACGCATTAGATGTGACCTTGATAATTTTAGATATGCAAGATTTTGATGTGATTTTGATGTGATTTTAGATATGCAAACCACACATTGTTATTGCTACCAGATACTTCAATTAAGTGGCATTTTGGTAATTTTGATGACTTATTTGGTTTTGAAGTTTTTAGGCTTCATTTTGATACCAATTTGGGGTGTTTTTCTTCTAAGTCACTACATTGGTTATCGAGATGATTTTACCTATAAAACAAATATTTTATGCATAAGAAGTGTACAAAATTGATGGAATTAGGGATAAAAAAAAACTAGATCTTTTTTAGAGCTATTTATCGTGATGCTACTAAATCAAGTCATAGAACCAAAATTAAGAATAATGACAAAGGAAAGATTGTTCTGCAAGAAAGCCAACCACAAAATTCAACTTTAATTGCTTCACTGTCTATTTAGCAATTGCAGAAGATGATTGGAAACTCCATCAAGACTCAATATGGTGGACCTACTCAAACTTTCCTCTTGTATTCCAAGCCATATACAAAGAGGATTAACAACCTAAGAATGCCAAATAGATACCAGCAACCTAAATTCTAACAGTTTGAATGGGAAGGGCAGCCAAATGCAACACGTTACTCATTTCATTGAAACATGTGAAAATGTTGACACACGAGGAGATTTGATGGTCAAGTAGTTCGTTCGAACTCTAAAGGAAAATGCTTTCGACTGGTACAATGACCTTGAACCTGAAACTATTGATAGTTGGGAGTAGCTTGAAAGAGAACTACTCAACCGCTTCTATAACACTAGGTGTATTGTCAGCATGATAGAGCTTATTGCCACCAAACAATGAAAAGACGAGTCGTCATTGACTACATCAATCGTTGGAGAGCATTATGTCTTGATTGCAAAGATAGGTTAACTGAACTATTAGAAGCGGAAATGTGCACTCAAGGAATACATTGGGGACTTCTATATATCTTACAAGGAATAAAACCCCATACCTTTGAAGAAACAACCCGAGCTCATGTTATGAAGCTAAGCATTGCTAATAGAGAAAGCAACGATTTACTGATCCTAAAAGTGAAGAAAGAAAAGAAAGAAGTGAAGAGAATCCAGAAAGTATTGAATGGTGCTACTAAAGAAGTTGTGGTCGTCAATAAAATCCCTTTAAAGTTTACGTCCTAAGAGAAAAAGATCGACAAATGCCAAGATGGGGGCGAGAAACAATGTCCAATGTTGAAGGGGAGACAAGAAAAAGGCTACCCTTTTCTAGACTCTAATCTGGCTAATATGTTAGAGCAATTACAGGAAAAATAACTCATCTAACTTCCTGAATGTAAACAATCTGCAAAAAATAGGGAGTAAATGATCCCAATTACCACAAATATCATCGGGTGTTTAGCCATCCAATTGAAAAGTATTTTGTATTTAAGGAGCTAATTTTGAAGTTAGCTCAAGAGAAAAAGATTGGAATGAACCTTAACGATGTGGCACAAGCATATCACGCCGCAGTAATGATTCATCCTGATATTCGATTATCTGCAATGTGGAATTTGATCCAATTTGGAACTCTTAAGCTGATTATTATATATTCCTTACCAAAGGCCTCACAAACGGCTGACCTCTAAGAAGTTGGCTCCCAAGGAAGAGAAGCGCAGGTGGAAGATGCAGATGAAGGTTGGACGTTAGTAACTTATCGGAAGAAGTGTAAACAAAAATTTTGTTAAAAAAGAATCCCGTTCATACTGAGACCATAAAAGGAAAAATAAGTCTCAAAGAAGAAAAATAAGGAAGAATACGAGAAGACTTTGGTCAATCATTGAAGAAAGCGAGGAGCTTTCTCAACCTCACCAACCAATATCCTTAAAATACTTATTTCCAAAGAATTTTTTAGTTGAATTCGTTTCGTGTCAAGTCGTCAGTACATTTAAAGATGATGATACTCCTTCAAATTTTTTAGAAGTAACAACCAAACTGGAGGAACTACCTTCTTGCAGCATAAGTGATTTGTTGTCACTCCTGCTGGAGACCAATAATACGCTTGTTGAGATATTAAAAAATGATGGATTCCAACTACTTCTGTATCCCAAAAAAATACATGTGCTTCATGTTTTATATCGACATCGTTCATTGATGAAGATCTGCTACTTGGGTCAAAGCTTCATAATAGACCCCTATTCGTGTTAGAATTTTTCGAGAGTAAAAACTTGATCGAATTCTCATTGATAATGGTTAAACCATCAACATACTACCAAAGTCAACCATGTATCAGCTGGGCATTTCAACGGAGGAGTTATTAAGTAGTAAATCGGTGATTGAAGGCTTTAATCAAGGAGCACAACCAGTGATAAGAACAATTCGCCTAGAAATCACCATAGGAACTTGCAAACAAACACCATATTTCACGTGATCGATGCCAGGACCACCTACAGGCTATTTTTAGGGTTTCCTTGGATTCATGAAAATAGAGTAGTAGTCTCCATGCTCACCAGTGTTTTACATTCTATCAACAGGGTATCAACAAAGTTGATACTAACTTGTTGCCATTTCAGAGGTTGAATTTCACTTTTCTGATGCAAAGTTTTATCCAAAAAGTGATAATATTAGTGAAGCTATATAGGTAGAAGTTCCTGTGGCGAAAGGCATTTATAAGCCCAAGCAACAAATGATCACAACAATGAAGTCACGTTAAGTAGATGCTTTTAGTAGCCGAGAGAGTGATGACTGGTCACTCAAATCAAGTATGAGGCATCAAAGAATGAAAAGAAGATAAGCCCACAAGAAAATTTCTCAAACCTTCCTATCTTACGCTATTTTCCTCTTTCTCAATGCAAAAAAGGTGAATCACCATTAGCAAAATGCTCCAAAAATCTGACGATATGAGACGTCAAAATTTTGAAGGAAAGCTTCACCACACCGCTTACAAAGATGAATAAAGGAGAAGTCAAAAAGACTGAGAAAGAAGAGGTGAAAGCAATCTTTCTAGAAAAACAAACAAAAGATGGATTCAATCCAAAGGCATATAAGTTGTTGGTAAAAGTAGGTTATGACTTTACAACTTGTATTAATCTTAAAAGCCTAAAGATATTTGACAAAAGGCTCAAGCTTTCTCGATGCAAAGAAGCTTAAAAAAAAGGGTATTTTATACCTAGTTCAACATTTGGACTTGGATATAAGTCCTCCGAGCCGATTCGCATAAATAGAAAAGAAGAAGCAAAAGTTGCAAACACGTATCACATTACCGTAGAAGAGAGCAATAATTCCAAAGAAGACAAGAGAAGCGAAAGTTAAATAACTTCCATCTTCAGTCTCATTGCTTCTTTAGTGGCATGTTCTTTGATTTTTCATAGGTTAAGTGCACTTGCAGTTGAAAATAAAAATCAACATTCAAATTCTGGCTCTACCGGATTTTCAGCTTTTCAAAGGCTAAATACAATCTCGAATAAGGTAAATAACGTGTGTCCAACTCCAACTATGCAGGCATCTGCTTTTGAGAGATTAAGCATGACCACAACAAGAAGCTAGAAGTGACCTCCCATATCGGTCTTAGACAAAGCATGCATAGTGAAAAGTGACGAAAAGTTCACAGTGTTGTTCCATCAAGAATGAAGAATAAGTTGCTTGTTTTTGTAAATACAGAGGGTTTGTTAAAAGTAAAACAACATGATATCATTATCGCTTAACCTAAAGAGAATGACTTAGAGGATGAAGAAGATGTGATAAGTTCTTGTCATGTCACAAAAGAAGAAGCATCGGATTCGGAGCTACTTGAAAAAGACGTGGAAGAAGCTCAATTATCACTTGAGGATGGTGGCCAATCAATGGTTGATGAGTTGAAGGAAGTCAATGTTGGCAAGATAAAAGAGCCTTGTCTAACCTTCATAAGTGCACATTTTGATGAAACAAAGAAAAATAATATGTGAACTTACTCATGAGATATAAAGATGTTTTTGCTTGGTCGTATAAAGAAATGCTTAGACTTAATCTAAGAGTAGTTGTCCATCGTCTTGCAATTAAACTAGGGTATTGGCCAATCAATCAAGCTCAGTGATACATGCCATGAAATGCATGTTTTTGGGCCTTTATTTGTGCACTTTTACTTTGAAAATTGGATTTATGCACGTATTTTCTCCTAAATTTAACCATATTTTGTTAAAATGAACTTATGAGGATGTGATTGAGCTTAAAAGATGTTATTTGCTGATTTAGGTTTTTTTTTTTTTTTTTTGTGGATTTTGGTAAGGGATTAAGGTTGAATGTTGATTCTTGGCTGATGTGGTTGCATCAGGCTCACTGATGTAGTCGCATCACCAGAGTCTACTGCAATCGCATCAATGAGCCCTAGTTTTCTAGATTTCAATCCAATCAAAAGTAGTTGCGATTTTCACGTCCCAAGCTATTGGGAAGCCCTAAATTCGACCGGTGATCCCTCATAGCATAGATTTCGGCCCTTCTCAACGAATTTAGGGATTATATAAAGAGGAAAATGTATCCATTTCAGTAGGCAACTCTCCACCTCAAAATTCATTACTTTCTTCCCACAAATTTGCCATTTCCATCAGTTCTCTTGGACATTTTCTTAACTTGTCAAGTTAGTAGCTTGAAGAAAAAAAGTTCCTCTGAGGCGTAGCAACTCTTGGTCATCTCATCCCGTGAAAGCATGTGGTGAGGAACGATTCTTCCTTGAAAAAAGCGAAATCAACCTAGGGAAAGACTAGGAATTTGAGCATTTGTCCCAAGATCTCTTGGGTTGTATTTTCTAGAAATTCCATTCATTTATTTCTTGTAGTTCTTTTATTTTCATTGAACATTGAACTCCGCATTGTAACAATGATTTATGATGTAATAAAGTTTGTTATTTTGTCATTTATCATGGGCCAAATCTTCACAGGGATCCAACAATTTGGATGCCTTAGGGTTGTTATGGCTTAAGTTATGTTTCACTTCATACCACTTTTTTTACACATTCTTTTTATTGAGTTTAAAGATAAAAATCAGTAAGTTAAACTGGTCACTTAATTTAACGATGTAGTAAAGCTCTGATGCTTAGAAGATTAGGGTGTAAGCGGATGTCACAAAGGGATATGAGAATTAGAGCCTATTAATAAGAATGTTATGTCACCTTAGAAATAAGAGGCAGCATAGGACAAAAAAATCGAACTTGAGTGAATCTAAGATCAAACTAACCATGGAAACATTAGGTTTAGTTGCTTAGAAATCTTAAAGGAACTTGACATAAGACCAAATAGGTGTAGTTTTTTGTTCATACAATTCATGGTTAAGATATGATGTGGTCGCATCACGTAAGGCACAACACCTGGAAGGTTGAAGCATTATTTGCCTTTGTTCGATTATCATTGTTTACTATTTTTAAAGCTTTTCTCTCACTATCACAATATAAACTTTTCTTAGTAGCCTTGATTTCATTGATTCATAGTCATAGTTAAATTAAAAATCAATCTAGTTCTGTGGGATTCGACACTTGGAATACTCCCTGTTTATTACTTCATTGATAGTGTATGCTTGCACTGAGACCACATTATCCATAATACTTTGTTGCTCATACATTCGGTCAATCAAGTTTTTGGTAGCTTTGTCAGGACTAGCAAAAGTTTTTAGTTTATTGTTGAGTGTGACTGATAAATGCAACCGCATTGACTTTTTTTTAAAGAAAAATCTAACTCTTTTTTGTGCTTTTTTTGTTTTTTTTTTTGCAAAGAGGGGTTGGTGTATGAGAAGAAGGAATTTCCTTTTTCAACCATATCCTCAAATAGAAAGGACCTTCGCCATCCGAGACAAGAACAAAGGCGAAAGCGTCGGAAGTAAAAGGAGTTAAACGCACAAGAAAATGTTGTTGAAGTCATATTTGTGCGACAAATTCAAATGGACCACCCTCTTGAAGATGCTTCTCCAAACCTTCCCATGAACAAGATACAACAAAATGGCAACCAATGGTCACCACAACAACCTAACCCCAAAAATCTTATTTTTGTAGTAGAGGATAAAGATAGAGCCACCAGAGATTATGCACCTCCTGCATTTCAAACCTGGGACACTAACATCCTAGATCCACCAACTGAAGCACCCACATTTGAAATGAAACCTCTTATGTTTCAAATTTTGAACTCAGTTGGTTAACTCATCGGGCTACCTAATGAGGACCCCATAAACATCTAAAACATTTTATGAAATCTGTTGTTCTTTCAAAGTTAACAGTTTTTATAAAGATGCATCACAACTTAAGCTATTTCCCTATTCTATGCAAGGAGATGTGGAAGTTTGGCTCGATTCACTACCCCTTTGAAGGAAGTCTTAAACAAGAGTATCCATGAGCGCATTCGAATCTTTCCTATTTCAATGTGACCGAATTATCACATACACATTCTAACAAACAGGTATGCAATTTAACACTAATTAGCGACATGCTTTATTAAAAAAAATAACAATAGATTGAGTTAACTTAGCAGTTGAAGACTATCTTCACTTTGAACTCAACCCAACAGAAGCAACCCTTTACATTCTTTACTACCTAGCAAATAATCGACTACCAGCAGCACGATCGTCTACACGAACAGCAGTGCACAAACAGGTAGGACCAGGGACGACACCACCACTTTGAGCCCTTGGTATTCTCGAAGTGAGAATCCAAAAAGTGGTCTTTGATGGAATTGGTAGATGAAGGAGGAAAGGGATGATCGTGTTGAATGATAAGCAAGTGGGAGAAGGCTATCGTATAGCGGATGCTTATCGTTTAGAGAAAGCTACACGATCGTGTAGGTTTTACTAAGCGATCGTCTAGTAAAGAGTAAGCGAGTGTTTAGAAAACTCGGTGCGCTAAGCGATCATTTAGGAAAACTGAGCGATCGTTTAGATAACGCATGTGATCGTTTAGTACGCGAGGTGTGCGATCGTTTAGGCAATAGGGGGCTATCGTATAGGCTCTCAGCTAAGCGATCATTACTTTCCTCACCTTTTGCGATTTTTTTCGAACTCTTTGCAAAATGAAACTAATTTTTCATTTTTATTCTCCAGTTATAATAACCAAATATGATTTTCCCAGTAACGCACGATCTAGGAGAAGTTTCTAGCCAATTATCACATAATTAACCAATTAATTAATAAATGAATATAATCATATTATATTATTAACCTATAGTTTGATATCATATATCTATTATAGTAATTTCTCCTCTACTTGATATAAACCATATTTATATCTATTTTCCTCCAAAATAATATATCTTATACATTTAGTCAATTATATCATATATAATTAACCAGTTCAATTATATCATATATAATCTAACTCCCTCTTGTCAATTTGAACACTTCAAACTGACCCAAAAACTGATTCTCGACTTTATCCAAGCTACCTAGGGAACCTTATAGATTTGTGGCTCAAAGCTCCAACGGTACGTGAATAGTTGACTAAACTCTTTAGCCACGAGATCCGTAACTGCCAGACATTCCACTAAAGACCAACAGCTGAACTCTTCTTACCATAGATATATTTATGTTTCCATAGGGTATAACCAATCATGAGTACGATGACCTTCACAGGTGCTCGTAAGTATAGTTGGACCAATTTACCGTTTTGCCCCTATAGTTACATCTCACTCCTTAAGTACCACTGATTTCTCTAACGAACAATACAACATAGTCCAACTATGTTTGAGCACCTCTCGGACTAAGAGAAGGTGTGTGGTGTCACATCATTCAAGACTTGGAATTAGCCCTTAAGGGAGCTATCTATCTACTTACCCCTATTTTGGGGAAAGAGTGAATTCCATCTTGTGTAGCTGAGTTTCCAGCTGCCAAATCAGACAAATCCCCAAAATGGTAGGTTTGAGTCGGCGATCTGGCCATCGCACCCATACAAATCAAAGGAGAGCCCTCAATGATAGGAGTTCCTAACTCATTCAGGATTGAGATCATGTTACCTATGGTCATCCTAGTGAAGTGAAGTATCTATCATGAACAGTGTTATATAATGAAACGTTAACACGTCGTGGTCAGGTATTATACAAACTCTTTGTATAGGATGCCCCTGCTTGCATGTTCCCTATACAAATGATCAGGATCAGACCATCTGTGACAATTCACAACACTTGTGACCATTCCACAAAGCAGGCCGCATCCATAGCGTTACGAAGATAAGATTTTTCCTCTTATATCCATATACTACAGATCATTTTGGTTATCACTTAAGACATCATCCACTTATATGTCACCACATATAAGCTTAAGTTACATACTGATAACTATGATTTTATGTTTATTGGTTTTTGGTAAAGCAATTAAAACAAGCAACTGAATAAAAACAAGAAGTGAAGTAAAATATCATATATTATACATCACAAGCGTTCATACAAACTGTTTATAGAGCATCACGATGACCCTTCACAAATGCTCGTAAGTACAGCTGGGCCAATTTACCGTTTTGCTCCTATAGTTACATCTCACTACTTAAATACCACTGATTTCTCTAACGAACAATACAACATAGTCCAACTATGTTTGAACACCTCTCGGACCAAGAGAAGGTGTGTGGTGTCATATCGTTCAAGACCTGGAATCAGCCTTTAAGGGAGCTATCTATCTACTTGCCTACTTTAGAGAAGGAGTGAATTTCATCTTGTGTAGCTGAGTTTCTAGTTGCCAAATCAAACAAATCCCCAAAATGGTACGTTTGAGTCAGTGACCTGGCCACTCGCACCCATACAAATCAAAGGAGCGCCCTCAATAGCAGGAGTTCCCAACTCACTTAGGATTGAGATCATGTTACCTATGGTCATCCTAGTGAAGTGAAGTCTCCATCATGAACGGTGTTATATAACGAGACGTTAATACCTGTCTCTTATACACATCTAGATGTGTATAAGAGACAAGGAGTTCCCAACTCACTTAGGATTGAGATCATGTTACCTATGGTCATCCTAGTGAAGTGAAGTCTCCATCATGAACGGTGTTATATAACGAGACGTTAACACTTCTTGGTTAGATCTTATACAAACTCTTTGTATAGGATGCCCCTGCTGCATGTCCCCTACACAAATGATCAGGATCAAACCATCTGTGATAAGTCACAACACTTGTGACCATTCCACAAAGCGGGCCGCATTCGTAGCGTTACAAGGATAAGGTTTCCCTCTTATATCCATATACTACAGATCATTTTGGTTATCACTTAAGACATGATCCACTTGTATGTCACCACATATATGCTTAAGTTACATACTGATAACTAGGATTTTATGTTTATTGGTTTGTAGTAAAGCAATTAAAACAAACAATTGACTAAAAACAAGAAGTGCAGTAAAATATCATATATTATACATCACAAGCGTTCATACAAACTATTTATAAGGCATCAACCCCAACACCCTTGCCCTTCCCCCCCCAAACTCCATTACCACATGGGATGACCTTGTGGACAAATGTCTAGGAAAATATTTTCCCTCTGACAAGAATGCCAAATATAGATAAGACATCATTACATCCAAAGAATCTCCATCTGAGTCTGTCGATAGAGCATGGATTAGATTCCAAAAGTTATTGAGAAATGGCCACATCATAGACTTTCAACATGCATCATGATGGAGGAATTTGATAATGGGTTGAACCAAGCTTTAAAGACAATGGTAAATGCATTTGCAGGAAGATCTTTGCTCAAAAAGTCTGTAAACGAAGCTCAAGAAATTAGGGATATGATGTGAACAATAACCAGACTTGGGGAGATGCAAATCATACTTCAATCACGAAAACTGTAGTTGAAATACAAGAAGTGGATACATTTTCATCCATGAGCCAATAGTTAATAGCTATCAAAAATATGATCCAAAATTTTCTGATGGGATCACAAAAAGCATCAGCTGTCCAAGTTAAACCTCAAACTCAAACTTGTGGAATTATGTCTTGCTAATCATTTATCTAATGGATATATGTATAACCCTCATTCTGTAAGTTATGTAGGTTACTAGAAAGCGCAAGAACATTGGGATTCTTATTATAATACTTACAACACAGGAAGTGAGTTCACATCCGAATTTTGCATGGGCTAAGTCTAACAACAGTGCAAGTACATCTCAGCAACCTTACAAGGATACTTCCACTAGGATTCCTTCAAGCACCATGGAAGCATTCGTGAGCACAGCCTCCAGCACCTCCCCCTGAAAAGAGTCCTACAATGGTAGATTTACTGAAAGAGTACATGGCCAGAAATTATGTAGCTCTTCGTAACTTGGAGATGCAAGTTGGGAAGTTCGCCAAGGAAATCTAGAGCAGACCTCTAGGGACTTTTCCCAATAGCACAGAGGCACCGAAATCAAATGGCAAAGAACATTAAAGATTCTCACACTCAGAAGCAGACTAGAATATGAAGGATCAAAGATGCCTAGTGAACAACAACAGAGCCGTGAGAAAGGATCAACAAGTGTTAAGTCTAAGGAAGAAATGACCCCAAAAACTATAAAGAAGAAGAAGATAGATGAAAAAGATAAAAAGAGAGATGAACGTAAAACATCAGTAGTTGCAAAATAAAATTGAAGTAAAAATAAGCTCAAACATTCAACCGTATATTCAATAGACTTTTACATTTCTTTTTCTTTATAGTTTGTTTTTTGTAACTACTTGTATCAGAAAAATGTATAAATATGCATCATTTACAATTTGTAAAAAAACTTACAACAGCTTACAAGAAAGGTAAAAATTTGTCGAACCACGTATATCATCGTGTAGATCTCTTCCTCTTCTTTTCTTTTATACGATTGCATGTTCTTCATCTTCTTCATACTCACGGAAATCACTCGAAATAATTAGAAAGAAAGAAAGGGTTAGTAAAGATTTTCTACAAAACGATAAAGAGAACAAGAAAGAGAGAGAAATTAATTGTTCTAAAAAAATCCCATTAGAAATTAGAGAGTTTTCCTTCCATCAGGCAGAAGTTAGTGGATTATTCCACGTGGTGCAAATCAGCTGGAAGATCCTAGAGAAAAGAGGACTAAGTTTTCTACCAACCAATTTAATTTGGGGCAAAATAACTTGGTGGATCACGATTTGGATCAACAAAAGGGCTAGCATTTCATCATTTGGGCTTTCACAATTTAGAATATCAAGTGTGCAGCCCAACAAAGTGGTATCAGAGCAACAGACTTACAAGATTGCAGTTCTTGAAGATTCAAGATTCAAGTTTTTCACTCCAAGATGTCAGTAGCAAGATTCGAAGTAGAGAAGTTCGATGGCAAAGGAGATTATGGCCTATGGAAGGCCAAAATAAAGGCAATTCTCAGCCAACAGAAGGCTCACAAAGCTCTCCTTGACCTATCAACTCTCCCAGCCACAGTGACAACTCAAGAAAAAGAAGATTGGGAGTTAGCAGCTTATGGTGCGTTAGTCCTAAACCTTAGTGATAGTGTTTTAAGACAAGTTTTAGATCAAGAAACAGCCTATAGGATATGGACTAAACTGGAAGAATTATATACTACCAAAGATCTTCCTAGTAAAATGTACCTCAGGGAGAAATTCTTTACATTTAAAATGGATTCATCAAAATATTTAACTGATAATTTAGATGAGTTCAAGAAAATTGTTGCTGAATTCAAAACCTTAAGAGAAAAACTTGGTGATGAAAATGAGGTCTATATGCTTCTTAATTCTTTGCCTGAACCCTATAAGAAGATTAAAAATGCTCTAAAATATGGTATGGATAGTATAAGTACTGATACTATAATATCAGCCCTAAGAACTAGAAAGCTAGAGTTACAAACTGACAAAAAGGATCATCCTAGTGGTGAAGGGTTATTTGCTAAAGGAAACTTTAACAAAATCACTCAAAGGACAGAAAACCATATAATTCAGAAGATAACAACTCTAAACAGAAATTAACATGTAAGTATTGCAAAAAGAAAGGTCATTTAATCAAAGATAGTTTTATTCTAAAGAGGAAGAACCAAGTGAAAGAAAAGGACTCTAAAGATAAACAACCCGAAGCATCTGTTGTAGAAGGTTCCTTTATCTACTCAGATGTTTTAGCCTCAACCTTAGACAAATCCAACCATGTAAATCCTCTAGGAAAACATGATTGAGTCCTAGATTCTGGATGCACCTATTCACATGACCTCAATGAGACCATGGTTCAATACCCTTAATGAAATTAAAGGAGAAATGGTTTATATGGGAAATGATAACTGGCAGAAATGCCAGTTATTATAAACCTTTTATTTAGGATTATGGGGGCTAATAAATAGAAAATGCGGTGATAATACTTAGAATTTGCGAAAAGTTGAGTTTTGCGTCGATTAGCACCTAAATCCTCACTGACCCAATATTATGCGTTATTTCGTGCCAAAGTATCTATTTTTATAGCTATCACAAGAATCAAACGCATGTGTTTATAAAAAGCAAACACAAACATACACATGCGTTAAAGCCAGGCGACCGCAAAAGACGAATGCAGACGGCAACCCCATGCGTCCAACGTATGAAAGTTGCAGTAAACAAATGCGTCCAACGCATGGAGAACGTGGCGAACAAATAGAGATTGCAGCCACGGATTGACAGCCATAATAGAAGATCGCAATATGGGTAGAACGCGTTGATAACTTCAGCTAAATTCAGCTCGGACGCATACCTTGGGAGTATCAACAAGATAAGGCAATGTGGCAATGCCCATACCGCGACAAAAGCAGCAGTGAGCCATACCTCCATCATTACAGCTATCGGTGTCCAAATTCTATAAATAGCCCTTGAGACCTTCATTTTGAGACATCTGAGCTTCTGTCTCAAGGCAGAAGTTTGTGATCACAGATGAAAGCTTGAACGAGATTTTCAATGAGAGTTCTTCACCTCCATAGACCAGATCGAGTGATGACCGAAGCCTTCGTCGGAGATAGAGCTCGAGAGAGACATCTCTACCATTCAACCATGGCACCACCGGCAGCCTTGATGCAAAGTCCTTCATCTCCCTTCTAATCTCTGTATTGTATTACATTTTAGCTTGAGATATTAAGATATTTTGTGATCAATGCAAATCTTAACTCATTCATTACCGTTTCTTCATCATCTTTATCTCTATCACATTTTTTCTTCAGCGTTTATTTATCAAAGTCAATCGCATGCTTAATCGTGTAGCCTAGAGATAAGACGCATGTAGCAACCCATCGAGAGGTGTGCGTTGTGCAAGTATAAGTGAGTTAATCCCCTTTTCTTGTCTATAAGTTAAATAGCCATGTCTAACTGCCTGAGAAGGTAAGAGATGGAATGCACTAAGAAAGGTTCGCATTGTTCCTAGAGACAGGCACAATCTTATGCTCAACGCAACCATGCACTATAAAGATATAGTCATGCGGCTGACCACCGAGAGGTGTGATCCATTATTGCAATGAGTTGGGATTACTCGGGCTATTTAAGATAGTAAACATTACTATGCGTTATTGGTTGTTGTATTTCTACTTATTCTCATTGTAAATCTCCTATTGCTCAATCTGTTTAGTTAGGAGTAGGAGTAGTGTAAAAGTCATTAAACTTTCTTCGCTTTATTTTTATTCCTCGCCTCAAATGTATCACTTCACAAATATTATTGAGTGACAAGTCCCCATGTTCAACCTCGGATTACTCGAGAAACTTGCGTTTGTGTTATACTTGGTGCAAGTGTAAGAAAACTTGTGATAGGAATGCGCGGTTATTGCATGCTAAGATTAACGAATCATCATTCCGACAGATGACCTCAAACGCATGGGTGCAAACGCATAAGCCTTCTCTAATTCATGATTTCATGTTCAACCCCATCTGTCCTTAACAATAAATAAAATAAAACAAAACCCATTCCTAAATTATATGAACGGGAAACAATCAAGGCTGTAGGATAGAAGGCATTGGCTCTATTTCTATGAAACTTAAGGATGGAACTATTAAACTTCTTAGGAATGTAAGATATGTTCCACTTCTTAAGAGAAACCTAATCTCCTTAGGTATGCTTGATGCAATTGGGTGCGGGTACAAGGGTAAAGAAGGAACCCTTGAAGTGCTAAAAGATTCTAAGGTAATACTAGTTGGGGAAAAGATAAATGACTTATTTGTGATCAAAGGAGTTGAAATGATGACAGGGGCATATATTGCCACCACAATGAGATCACAGAGGCTGATGTTTGGCACAAGAGACTGTCTCACATTAGTGCTAAAGGCCTAGAAGTCCTATCTAAACAAGGGATTCTACCTAAAGGTCTATCAGAAAATCTAACTTTTTGTGAACACTATGTTTTAGGAAAGGCCACAAGGCAAAGTTTCACTAAAGCACAACACACCACAAAAGCTATCCTAGATTATATTCACTCTGACCTATAGGGTCCAGCTCCTACACCTAGCCTAAGTGGCTCAAAGTATTTACTTTCTTTTACTGATGACTTCTCTAGAAAAAGTTGGGTCTACTTCCTTAAAACTAAAGACCAAGTGTTTGATAGGTTTAAGGAGTGGAAACTCATGATAGAGAAGCAAACTTCTAGAGAAATTAAATACCTAAGAACTGACAATGGACTACAATTTTGTAGTGAAGAGTTTAATAAGTTTTGTAAAGAAGAAGGAATAACTAGGCATAGGACTGTTAGATTTACTCCTCAACATAATGGAGTTGCTGAAAGACTTAATAGAACAATCATGGAAAGGGTTAGATGTCTTCTTTCAGATGCAATCCTTAGTGAAAAGTAGTGGGCTGAGGCAGCAAGCTACATTGTATTCACCTTAAATAGGTGTCCTCATTCTTCCCTAATCATTCTAACTCATGAAGAAAAATGGACAAAACATCCACCTAACCTAGAAAATCTAAGGGTATTTGGATATGTTGCCTATATTCACCAAAGTCAGGGGAAACTAAAGTCTAGGGCAGTAAAGTGTATGTTTGTTAGGTTCTCAGAAGGTGTTCAAGGCTTTAAGATGTGGAATCCTATTGAGAAAAGGTTTGTCATAAGTAGGGATGTCACTTTCAGAGAAAAATAGATGTTTATGCAAAAAGAAAAGACAACTTATGAAGTTTCTAAAAGCTCTAGTACTGCTAGGATTGAAGTGGAGACACCTAAAAATTCTTCCACTAGTCATAACCCTCCTAATGAAACTGAAGAAGAAGAAGAAGAGGAAAACTCAAATGAGCATTGAGAATACTAAAGTTCTACCTAATTTAAGTCAGTATTCATTGGTTAGGGATAGATGATAACCGATAGAAATGTACGTTATTATAAGCCTTTTATTTAGAATTATGAGGGCTAACAAGTAGAATATGTGGTGATTATACTAAGAATTCATGTAAAAAGTGAGCTTGCATCGATCAACATTGAAAATCTCGGTTAACCCAATATTATGCGTTATTTTGCGTCTAAATGTCTATTTTTGTAGCTATCACAAGAATCGATCGCATGCGATGTATTCCACCATCACAAAGGCGATCGCATATGTTCGTCGCATGGATTTTGTGACCATTAACCGCATGCGTCCATCACATGGAGATTGCGGCTGCAGAGTAATAACCATAATAGAGGGATGAACACAAGGGTGGTGGAATGCGATGGTACTTCAGAAACCAAGCATGAACGCATACCTCGGGAGTATCAAAAGATGACGTTGACATTTCACCTACCATGCTGCTAGTAGCAGAGATTCATAACAGGTCCATCATGCTGTTAGCAGTAGAAATTCAGAGCAGGACCATTAATGACGTCGGCAATTGAGCTCTATAATAGAAGCCTGAGAGCCCAACTTCAAATTATACAAGCTTCTGCCTCAGGGTAGATCCTTATGATCATAGAAGAAAGTGTGAGAAGACATTCTTTGAGAGTTCTTCATTTCTCCAACCATTCCGAGTGATGATCGGAGCTTCACCGGAGATAGATCTTGAGAGAGACTACTCCCCCGCCCATCCATGGCACCACCGGCAGCCTTGATACACATCTGATGGAAGCAAGACATTGCCTACATCTGGCCCTCCATCTCTCTACTATCTCTGTATTGTATTACATTTTGGCTTAAGACATTAATACAATTTGTAATCAATGCATCTCTATATTTCCTTCGATTCCATCTTCATTTACCTTTTCTTATCATCCTTTACTTTTATTGCAATGACTAAGTAAGATTGCTAGAGTATCACATACTTAATCATGCAGCATAGACATATGAAGCATGTAGCAAACCACCGAGAGGTGTGCATTGCGTGAGTATTGTGAGAAAATCCTCTTTGCTTAGTGTGAGGCTATAGCAATGCTTGTCTATGAGCAGTCGCAATGCTTGTCTATGAGATGATCAGCGGCGACTAACTGCCCGAGAGGGTAAGTAGTGGAACTCACTAAGCAAAGTAAACAGTGTTCCTAGAGATAGGAATAATCTTATGTGAACCACGCTTTATGTGATTACCTTGTCTTATGAGTGCATCACATGATAGTATGTGGTCATATCGCATGCGTCCAGAAGTAGGATACGATGGTATGATGTCACCTTGTTTATGTGTTAGGTCGCATGAGTAATAATAGAGACTTAGACATAAGTCCTATCGACACTATCGCATATGCATCGCATGCGTCTTAGACAATTGTGTACAGCATGATCTCATAACTTGTGTTGATTGGGGTTACCCTTGCGATCAAGCTTATTGATACGGTGAAGTCATCCCCTCCACCATTTTATCCATTTTTCCATGCATCTTATTACGCGTTAATAGTTGTCGTGTCTCTATCAACTCTCATAGACACACTTCCATTGCTTAATCTACTTAGTTAGGAGTAGGAGTAGCACATAGTCCTTAACCTTCATTATTCTTTTATTCTTCACCGCAAACACATTACTTCGTAACATTTAGCTACAAGTCCCTGAGTTCGACCTCGGATCACCCCGAGAAACTTGCGATCTCATTATACTTGGTGAGAGAGGAAGAAAACTTGTGGCAGGAACGCATGGTCATCGCATAGATTCTTAGACATATATTACATGTCTCTTAGTCCAACGCATGACCAGCGATGCATGGAGAACAAACGATAAACACATATTTATTTACTCTATTTTCCATTCATCAATAGACAAAGAAGAGTGATAGTTCCTCCGGCTAGGTATAATGAAACTAATTAATGAACCTAGTCTTAAATGCCACAATAGCTCCTAATGACCAAGAACCAGCTACTTTTGAAGAGGCGGTAAATTGTCCTAATGCTAGGTCTTGGATTCAAGCTATGTGTGAAGAAATGGGATCACTCACTGTCAATGATACTTAGACCCTAGCCCCTCTTCCTAAAGGATGCCTCTTCCTAAAGGGTGCAAACCTATAGCTTCTAACTAGATATATAAACTAAAGGAGGGTTCTACCAAAGAAGAAAAGCCTAGGTACAAGGCTAGGTTAGTGGCTAAGGGGTTTACCCAAAGGGAAGGCATAGACTACTCTGAAATTTTTTCACCAGTAGTAAAATAAACCTCTATTAAACTTCTTTTATCTCTAGTTACTCAATACAACCTTGAACTAGATCAACTAGATGTTAAAACAACTTTCCTTCATGGAAATCTAGAAGAGGTTATCTATATGGTTCAACCTAAATGATTTGAAGAAAAAAGGAAGGAAGACCTTTACTGTCTCCTAGAAAAATCTATATATGGTCTTAAACAATCCCCTAGATGCTGGTACAGAAGATTTATTGATTACATAGAGAGTATTGGATTTCAAAGAAGTTCATATGACATTTGTTTTTATGACCTTAAATAAAATGTAGTTTTGAGGGTAAAACGGTTTTTATGACCCAGCCAAGATTACGAACAACTTGTGAAGGATTAGCTTACTAATCATGGTTATATCAAATGGACACAAATAAATCTATAGTGAGGGGAGTGCAACTACGGGACTATAGTGGAATGACCCGTAAGTTAAGAATGTTAATTAGCTCCGTCTAAAGAGTTTAGCTAGCTAATCTCATACCGTTGGAGCCCATGATCTATAGGTCCATTAGGTTCCCCCACTAGCTCATATGGAATAAACTTAGAACAATATGATAGAATAATTCGAATTGTTCGAATTAGGTGAAGAGAGAGAAACCGACAAGTATATGTGATATAGTTGTCGGTTTTTTTGTTTAGAGATACAGCTTTAATTATTAAATGTGATTTAAATATTAAGAATATGAATACTTTCATATTCGGAAGCTCGAAAATAATGGAAATGGTCAAAGATGTAAAAAGTCAAAGAGTTGACTTTTGACTTTGAAAAATCAAACTTTGACCAACCTTATATTCAAATGTGATTTGAATTTCGAGAAAATGAATGTGGATTCAAGGTCGGGAGGTCAAAATTAGCCAACATGGAAAAAATATAAAAACTCAAAATGTTGACTTTTCGGTCAAATTTTGACTTTGACCAAATGATGTGATGGAAAAGTAGGCATGCACAGAGGAATTGAGAATTAATTTTACTCTAATTGCATCTATTAAACATGCAACCCTAAAAAAACTAATTAGGGTTATTTAGAAACATTACCTTTGAAGCTCCCAAAACTCGTCTATCTCCACTCGAACACGAACCGAACAACCACTAGAGCTGACCTACTATCCTCTAGACTCATAACCGGGTTGTGGGACCCCATGGATGAAGAACCCAAGAGAGAGAGAGAAAAAGATGGAAATAGTAAAGTGAAATTTGGGTTGGGTTTGGATTTTTTCAGCCCAATTTGTAAAAACTAATTTTGCAAAATTTCCAAAAGTTTTAATCCAAAATGACAAGCCCATATTTATAGAAAATGACCATGCAAAATTGCATGAAATAACTTCAGAAAAACTCAACATCTAGAATCTACTCACTAAGTGGGCTTAATGTCTCCACTATAAGCCAACACCTAGCCCACTATTTTGTTAGTGGAATTATCCAACAAAAGTTTGGATTTTCCCATTAACTTTAGTCAAAAGGCAAAATAGTCATTTGGTCAAAGTATAGTCAACATTTTGACTTTTTATGATTTTTTCATGTTGACTAATTTTGACCTCTCGACCATGAATCCGCATTCATTTTCTTAAAATTCAAATCACATTTGAATATAAAGTTGGTCAAAGTTTGACTTTTCAAAGTCAAAAGTTAACTCTTTGACTTTTTACATCTTTGACCATTTCCTTTATTTTCAAGCTTCCGAATATGAACGTATTCATATTCTTGATATTTAAATCACATTTAAATATTAAAGCTATATCTCTAAACTGAAAAACTAACCACTATATCACATATACTTGTCGGTTTCTCTTTCTTCGCCTAATTCGAACAATTCAAATTATTCTATCATACTGTTCTAAGTTTATTCCATATGAGCTAGTAGGGGAACCTAATGGACTTATAGGTCATGGGCTCCAAACGATCCGAGATTAGCTGGCTAAACTCTTTAGATGGAGCTAATCAACATTCGTTAATTAAGGGGCATTCCACTATAGTCTCGTAATTGTACTCCCCTCACTATAGATATATTTGTGTCCATTTTATATAACCATGATTAGTAAGCTAATACTTCACAAGTTGTTCATAATCTCGGCTGGGTCATAAAAATCGTTTTACCCCCGAGACTACATCTTATTCCTTAAGTTCCACTGATCCTCTAATGAAAAATTGGTTTAAGGTCCAACCTATAAACCGAACCCCTTTCGGGCCAATGAGAGGGTGAGACCCCTTGTTCAAGACCTGGATTCAGTACTAAAGGGAACAACCTATCTATTATTCCTATAACGGGTAGGAGTGAATTCCATTTTGCACCCTATGTTCCCAGCTATCCACCTGATCTTACCCCTGAAATGGGAGGCTTATTGAGCCAGCGATAATAGGCTGGCCTCATCTATGCAGATCTAAGGATAATTCCGAGTGAACAAGAGTTCATAGTTAGCTCAGGATTAAGATTAAGTTACCTAGATCATCAATTAACGAAATAGTCAGTTTTATACATTAAACGACATTTAGAACGTAAAAAGTGACTATTTCATGATTCAGTCTTATGTAAACTCTTTATATAGGATGCCCCCATTTTCCTATCTCCACATGAACGATTTAGGATCACATCGTTTGTACTAACTATAAAATGGGCCGCATCCATAGTGTCCCCAAAATAAGGCGTCTAACCTTATTCATATACTATAGACCATTTTGGCTATATATATTTGAACTTGATCCATATTTATGTCACTACATAAAGTTCAAACCTAAACTTAATAGCCTCAGAACCTTAGTTTATTGGATTCATGAATATAGAATTTAAATTTACTAAAGATTTTCAATAACAGCTTTATTGAACAAGAATATGATATTACAAACTACGAGTTTTAGGACATAAAATCCAACAAACTCCCACTTAGACTAAAACTCCTAGTAGGATCAAACGATGCTGAATTTAATTGTGAGAAATTAATATTACATATGAGTACAATAAACATATGAATACAATAAACTAGGCATTCATGCCTAACAATGCTACTTGCTGGGAAATCTAAGGTGGATTTAAAACATGTTAAAGATCTCCTAAAGAGAGAGTTTGACATGAAGGATTTAGGTCAGTCTAAAAAGATTCTTGGGATTGAAATAAGTAGAGATAGGGCTTCCTCTATTCTAACCATTAGTCAATTGAGTTACTACGAAAAGGTTATTAACAGATTTAATATGTCTAATGCAAAACCTGTCACTATACCTATTGCTAGTCATTTTAAACTTTCTTTAGAAAACTCACCAAAGGAAACAAGCATAGAACATTTGACTCAAATGCAATTAATTCCATAGAATCAAGCAGTAGGTAGTCTAATGTATCTAATGATATCTACTAGACCAAACCTGTCCTACAACACTAGTTTTATCAGTAAATACACGTCTAACCCTGGAAAAAGGCACTGGGAAGCAACAAAATGGATATTAAGATACTTAATTTGGTCTAAACAGTCAAAATTAACATATCAAAGTACAAAAGAAATAGATCTAGAACTATATGGATATGTTGATTCAGATTTTGCAGGTGATTAAGATAAAAGAAGATCATTTTCAGGTTATCTATTCTTATATGGTCCAAATTTATTATGTTGGAAAGCAAATTTGTAGTCAATCACAGCATTATCAACCATAGAAGCAGAATACATGGCTTTGCAATAAAAGAAGCATTATGGTTAAAGAGGCTGATGAAGAACTTTGGTATTAATCAAACAGTAGTAAAGATCTACTGTGATAACCAAAGTGCCATTCATCTTTCCAAAAACCCTCAATACCATTTAAGGACCAAACACATAGATATTAAATATCACTTTTTAAGAGACAGAATAGAAAAAGGTGAAGTCGAAGTGTTAAAGGTTCAAACCAGCAAGAATGTCACTGATATACTAACCAAACCTATTTCGAAACTCGAGCTCGTGAACTATCTTAGTCAGATCAGCTTCCAGCTTCCTGAAAAAGGGTGAAGACATGTCAAATATGGAAGGAGAAGAGCTTGCATGTTGAGCTTAAGGTGGAGATTTGAAGTGAATTTAAGCTCAAACATTCAACCGTATATTCAACAGCCTAATATTTCTGTTTCTTTATAGTTTGTTTTTGTATCTACTTGCATCAGAAAAATGTATAAATATGCATCATTTACAATTTGTAAAAAAAACTTACAAAAGCTTACAAGAAAGCTAAAAATATGTAAAGAAAAAGTGTGACTTAGCTCTTAAAGAAAAACACTTCTCCTTCCCGTGGATGTAAGCATCATTTGCCGAACCACGTATATCATCATGTAGATCTCTTCCTTTTCTTTTCTTTTACAAAATTGCATGTTCTTCATCTTCTTCATACTCACGGAAATCACTCGAAATAATCAGAAAGAAAGAAAGGGTTAGTAAAGATTTTCTGCAAAACGATGGAGAGAACAAAAGAGAGAAAGAAATTAATTGTTCTAAAAAATTCCCATAAGAAATCAGAAGGAAAATCAGGCAGAAGTTAGTGGATTATTCCACGTGGTGCACATCAGCTGGAAGATCGTGGAGAAAGGAAGACCAAGTTTTCTACCAACCAATTTAATTTGGGGCAAATAACTTGGTGGATCATGATTTGGATCAGCAAAAGGGCCAGCATTTCATCATTTGTTCTTTCACAATTCAGAATATCAAGTATGCAGGCCCAACAAAAATAATACGGTATCGATATATAAACCACTGATACCCTTCCTCAAAGACTTCCGAAGGCAAACTAGAACACATAGTTCGAGAAATTCTTGGATATCCTGAGCATAATTACATATCAACATTCCATTAGTTGAAACATTGGAGGAAATGCCCAACTACGTGAAATTTCTAAAAGACATCTTATCCAATAAGCGAAACTATCAGAGTATGAAACAGTTACACTAATTGAGTGTTGTAGTATCTTGGTTAGTAGCAAGATCTCACCAAAGCTGAAAGACTAGGAAGCTTTATCCTGTGTTCTATTGAAAGGCAAATTTTAGGCAGAGCATTGTGTAATTTAGGAGCAAACATTAACTTAATGTCGTATTTAGTTTTTGCTCAGTTAGAAATTAGGGAAGTAAAGCCGACCACTATGATCTTTAAATTAGCTGTCAGATCAACTACGAAACCAATAAGGAAGATTGAGGACATATTGGTGAAAGTAGATAAGTTTGTATTCCCTTCAGATTTCATAATTTTGGATTGCAAAGCTGATAAAAAAGTACCAATAAATTTAGGACAACTGTTTCTAGAAATAGGGAGAACTCTGGTCGACTTGCAGAAAGGAGAATTGACTAAGCAAGTTAACGATTAGAAAACCACATTTAATAAATGCATTGACATTTCTTGGAGATATGGACGAGTGTTCATTATTGAAGATATTGATGCTTTGTTTTCTCATGTGCGGGATTTAGTAATTGGAGAAGTTCAGAAAGAAGTTCCTGAAGAATTTGAAGAAGATTTAGAGCTGGTCATAGTAGCAGCAGTACCACCACTGAAGCCATCGATAATTGAACCACTCGAGCTCGAGTTAAAACCATTACCGTCGCATTCAAAATATGCTTATCTTGGTCAGGAAAACACATTGTCAGTAATCATTGCTGCATAACTGATAGAGCAGATTGAACAATTATTATTGTAAATTCTAGGAAGGCATATGCAAGTAATTGAATGAATAATCACTAACATTAGAGGAATCAGCCTTGCATTCTACATGCATCCTATCAACCTGAAAGAATAAGCGAAGAATTCAGTTGAAACTCAAATGTGATTAAATCCGAATATGAAGGAGATTGTGCATAAAGAGATCATTAAATGGTTAGATGTCGGAGTAATTTATCCTATTGTCAATAGCTCATGGGTGAGTCCAGTCCAATGTGGGCTGGTAATTCTTTAAAAGAACTATTTATTTCCATCTAAATCGTGTTAGTTCTTAGGAATGTAATGTTCTATTGCGTGTTTTGATATTAAAATTAGCAAAAGAGACATTAGACATTTCCGTTACAATTTGGATCGAAACGTAGTACTTAACAGTAAGTAAACGGTGAAAAGACCAAAATGTCAGTGGACGCAGCATAGCGACGCCATGTTTTACACTCTTCCTTACGTGTGAAGGCAGAACTTGATGTTTCATGGAGCGTAGTGATGTTGCCTTGGAGTGTAGCTACGCTTCGAAGTTCAACGGAAAAATGCACAGGTGCATGCACTCACACACTACAACAAACAAAAACCAGTCTAGCTACGCTCGGCCAATTTCTGTCAATACTCTGTTGATTTTTAGGGCTGATTAATATGGAGGAGAAGAAGAATAAATAACCTCAGCTTGATTTTTTTTCCTTTCTTTTTCACATCTTAAATTATGTTTTTTTTTTTTTTTTTTTGGATTGTAAATATGGATTTGAAGCTCTTTCCTCATGTTTCTTTGTCTATGGAGATTTTAAGGTAAGTGTTAATCTAGTTTTAGGAGTAAACCTTATATAATTACTTGAGATTTATTTTTGTATAAATTTCATATTATGATCTATGCCTCTTTGATTCTGTTTAATTTCTTGATGTATGATTTTGGATGATTTGATGCCCTTCCCCTTGGTTGTATGTCATAGCTAATTGATTTAATAGCTTGCATGATGTCTTCCCTTCATCTAGATATAATCACAAGTAGCATGTAATTGAATTATGTATGCTAGGATTTATAGGCTGAACTTACATCTTAGAATGCATGATTTAATTAGGTTAAAGGAAAAACTGGTTAATCGGTTAGGTTATCCAACTAATTAATCAACACAATGGAACCCTAAAACTTAATGTGCATGCTCTTAGTTTTAACTAATCACTATCGAACCCAACTAGGACTTAAGACTTGTAGTTTAATAGGGTATGTGTTTTAATTGATAGGTAGGGCGCATAATTAGCTTAATCTAATGAGTTTGTTGCATGTAGCATCGAAAAATTTGGTTAGGTTAAGTATGTCGTTGTGCAAGCATGTTCAAATATGTGTTTATTCAAGATAATTCAATGACAGAAAATTATATGCAAACCCCTCCTTAATTACATTTACCCATTTTCTTTACTTTTTTTACCTTTTAAATTCATGTCCAATTTATATCCATACCAAACCCCTCCATTTACGCTCTAATTAGATAATTAAATTGATGAAACATCAATAGTGCACATCCCTGTGGTTTGACCCGAACTTGCATCGTTACTATGCCATCGTAGTAATAAGAGTAGGATTCGATAGTTTATCAAATTTTTTTTGTCAGAGAGATGTTTACGATACCTATTCTCCTGACACTATCAAAATGGCGTTGTTGTCGCGGAAGGTGATAAATTTTTATTTCGTTTCGTTAACTTTTTAGTTAGGGTTTTTTTTTTGCTTTTGATTTGTTTTTTTTTCTTGTGTCAGGTTGATCATGGATAACGGAGTGCATAGTATGTACTATTTGGCACACGAGGTAAGCTATAGAACAGTTAGAAGAAAAAGCTAAGCAGTTTTCTAAGCTCAAAAGTATGCTTGGTGATCTTGTCTCATCTGTTCGACTATTGGTGGAAAGGAAATTGCAAAGTAGCCTAATGCCAACGAGTCATGCCTTGAGGAGCCATCCTAGTCATTGGGAGCCTGAGCCTTGTACCCATTCTAGATGGACTGCTCGCTCCTATGACTATGGTGATTTCTATGTACCGTAACAATACTGCTACCACCCTATCATCCCTGAGTCGTTGGAGTTTGCTCAGCTGAGGAACCAAGGTATGTCTTTAGAAGATATCATTAGGGAATTGACTGATCACCAGGTCTTTATGCAACAAGAGTGTTCCCGTATTAGGAAAGATTTCCTCTATATATAGCAGGTCAATTTTCAATTTTCCATGGAAACTAGAGCTAAGATGTAGCATTTGAGTGATCAGCTTGCTCAAATTGCTGACTTAGCTAGAAGATTGGAAGAGTCTGAGCTGCATCACCATATCTTTGAGACCACCAAGGCGCCCTATCTTAAGGTAACATATTTTTACAATGAGGACGATGACGAGAAGTTATGCCATGGATAGCCCCAATTGTTGAGTTAGAAGAAGAACCCAACCTTACACACGACGAGACCCAGTTGATGGAGTTAGAGGTTGAAAGTCCTCGCTTGTTCCGTCATTCGGTATTTCGTGCATAGTTGAATTTTCTTCTTCTTGTTTTCAAGAGTTAGTTAAGTCTTTTTCTACTATGGACTCGTTTGAGTTCGTCAAGCCTTTTGATTTTTTCTTTTCCCCTTTTTTCATGAATATAGAGAAATCAATATTCGACATGTTTGACGTCCTCCAAAAGATGGAGTTCTTCAATGTGTTAAGTGCTACATCAACTTAAGTAAGAAGGGGCTAAAGAAATACGATAATTTCTTTGTATCTTGACGGAAGACGAGTCACGTCAAGTAACCAACGTTAAAAATTTGCCCTTCCTAAAGGGAGCAAGGTGAAAATATTTTTTTTATTGATTTTTTTTATTTTCTTTAATTAGATTAATTTAGTTAAATTTAAGTTAATTAAATTAGGACTTGTTCAATTTTTATTTTAATTTAGCTTAACTTAGGTTAAAATTAATTTATGCTAGTTTAAATTAGTTTTAATTAATTAATTAATTAATTAAAAGATTAGGGCACAATATCGCAATGCTGCCCTGAAGCATTGCAACGTTGTGAGATAGATCTGCTTTAAACAGTAGATTTGTTACCTGGGGGAGGGGGTATGCTTTCACTTTTAAATTTCAATTTCTATTAAAAAAAATTCTCTTCTCTTCTCGATTATTCTTCATTCACACCCAAATCTCCAATTTTTCTTCCTCAGATCATGCATCCTAGTTCATTTCTTCTCTCTTCAAGCCTTATTTTAATGGGCTTCCTTCAACTTTGCGAAATTTGGGATATTTTTCAACAAATTGGAGTTTTTCAGCCAACCTAAGGTATAATTACTCGATCTTTACTTGTCTAAGAGTTTTTTTTGTTGATTATAACTAGATTTAGGTTTTGTTACTCTGTTTTGTTGAATTGTGCTAAAATTTTGAGGGTTGAATAGATTAGGTGTGTTTGGAAGATTTATATTGCATTTTTGTTTGAGATCTTTCTACATGCACTTTGGGGGTAGGTTAGATTTGAATTTTTTTTTGAAGAGTTTAGTCGAGGTTTTGAGTTGTTATTGCTTGTTTCTAGTCATTGTCAAAAGTTGTGGTTGTTTATTTTAGAAATTCTTATGGCCCCAAGGAAAAGTAAAGATAAAAGTGTAGCTAGCACCTCTAATACCCATACTGAGTGATCCTCATTTGACGCTAATATATTTGCCTCCCAAGGACCGTTTGTCATTTCTATCATGTCGTAGCTACTAGGAGACTAGTTCCTGAAAGATCTTTGTCATTAGAGCCTAACTTCTTTCCCCACATCATTGCTGAAATATAGGAGCGTGGTTTGGAAGAATTAGTGGGATGACCTGAGGAAGCGGTTATTCCTGTTGTGCATGAATTCTACTGTAATATCAAGGAGGACAAGAACATCTCCATTGTTAGAGGAATCTATGTTCCTTTCTATCACATAAATGACATATATAACTTGGTCGATTTTAGTGATGATGAATATAAGTGTTTTTTTGTCTAAGTCATTTAACGAGATCAAGGCCGTTGAGGCTGTCTATGGGCCAAGAATTGATTAGGTCCGTTCTGATGGTGTGGCAGTATGGATTAGAGGAACCAATTTACATGTCTCTAATTAAAACTGGCATGCATTTATTTGCTCTAGATTGATGTCAGTCACCTCTTTAGCTGAAGTGACCAAGGATAGAGCAAAATTATTATAATGTTTTAGCACAGGACGATGCATTAACGTGGGAAAGTTCATTCATACCTGATGCGTTCATACCATGTGATGAAATAAATGTTGAAAATTGGGTTCTATCACACTATTTTATATAGTTAAACCAAAGTATAAGCTCAACTAGAGTCTTGGTGAGTTCAAGGTCGAACTCAGGGATTGTGTTGTTGTGAATGCGTTGACAACTAATGTTCTAATCTTGACACAATTTGAACACTAAATACGTGATGGATTTTGATGCTATTCTAATGTTGAGGTTAATTTAGCAATGGACGCAATGGGATTTACACTTCAAGTGAAATAATGTATACGTTGAATGTGAAATTCAAATGAGAGATGGTAGGGTCGAGAAGAATATTCACTAACACTCCCCAAGAAAATATATCTCATGCGTTCAAGTAGTACACTCAATATTATAACCTACACCTTTCAACGTACATAGACATAATATCTTATTTCTAGGACGCATGCAATGAGTGCATGTTGCAAAAGATATTTCTTTATTTCTGAAGAACTTCTCTTCTTGTTTTATGCGTTCTAAATCTTTAGTTCTTTCAAATCTAGATTTAATCTACTTAGAATAATCTCTCGAGTTTTTTAAGTTTTTCAATAAGTATGCATAAAACAAACAGAACACATAGTTTAAATATTGCTTAATTCATGTTAGTTAAATTCTTCTCGACCCATCAATGGTTTAGTGACTCATAATGAGAATAGAAAAGATAGATGAGGAATGAACTGAATACGTATTCATATTGAGGAAAGAGGTCTTTCAACGTTTATACAATATAAATACATTGAGATAAGGAAATAGAGATAGAGAAACAAGTTGTAATGTGCAATTTCTTGCTTTCTCCCTTTATCAATGACTGTTTCACTGGGAGTGTTGAGAATAAGGTTCCTATTCTGCCTCCAGAAGTGATTCTTAAGTTTTCCCTCAAGATTTTCAAATGGTAGAAAGCAGAGTAGAATTTTTGCAGAGTTTTCTTTCTATAATCATTTTATTGAGTAGTTTAGGTAGCTTAATGATTGGTGCCCGAGCTAGAAGTAGGGGAAAGATGGATGGAGGTTGTCATAGGATTGTCCTGAGTTCTAGAGTCTACCTAAGTTGGCTATTACACACACACGTAAGAAATTATAGAAAAAGTATTAAATTGTTCATTGAATTGCAAATTTCTCAATTTTTAAGCTTTGTGATATGTCTGAGTGTTGAGGCTTAAGTTACTTTAAATGCAAACTTTTCTGTTTACTATTTGTATGCTTGTATTTTCACTTGCTCGAGGATTAGCAAGGTTTAGGTTGGGGGTGTTTGATAGCTCTCCAAAAGAGCTATTTATTTCCACCTAAATTGTGTTAGTTCTTAGGAATTTAATGTTTGATTGAGTGCTTTGACAACAAAATGAACAAATGAGACCATCGGGACGTTTTTGGTGCAATTCAGATCGAAACGGAGCATTTAAACGCAACTGAATGATGAAAAGACAAAAATGCCACTGGGCGCAGCATAGCAATGGCATGCTTTACACTTTGCCTTACGCTTGAACCTCTTTCCTCATCTTTCTTTGTCTATGGAGATTTAAGATAAGTGTTAATCCAGTTTTGTAGTAAACCTATGTAATTATTTGCATTTTATTTTTGTATAAATTCTATATTATGATCTATGCCTCTGTGAATCTGTTTAAATTTCTTGATGTATAATTTTGGATGGATTGACACCCCTACCTTTGGTTGTATGTCATTGCTAATCAATTTAATAGCTTGCATGATGTCTTCCTTTCATCTGGCTATAATCACAAGTAGCATGTAATTGAATTATGTATGCTCGGATTTATAAGTTTGACTTGTATATTAGAATGCATGATTTAATTAGGTTCTAAGAAAAAATTGGTTAATTGGTTAGCCAATCCAACTAATTAATCAACACAATGGAACCCTAGGATGTAATGCACATGCTCTTAGTTTTAATTGGTTGTTATAGAACCCAATTAGAACTTAAGACTTGTAATTTAATTAGGGTCTATGCTTTAATTAATAAATAGGGCGCCTAATTAGCTTAATTTGATGAGTTGGCTGCCTATAGCATCGATAAATTTGGTTAGGTTAAGAAGATCATCAACGCTTCAGTAGTCTTCTTAGTGTTGTGTAGATGATATCCTACTCATTGGGAATGATGTAGGTCTACTGACTGCAATTAAGAACTAGTTAGCGACCAATTCCAAATGAAAGATTTGGGAGAGGCTCAGTTTGTTCTAGGTATACAGATCTTTCGGGATCATAAGAACAAAGTGCTAGCACTGTCTCAGGCATCGTACATTGATAAGATGTTGCTCAAGTACTCAATGCAGGACTCCAGGAAGGGCCTGCTGCCGTTCAGGCATGGAGTCACTTCGTCTAAGAAAATGTGTCCTAAAACGCCTCAAGAGGTTGAGGAGATGAGACGGATCAGTCTAACCCAGGCCATTTTAATGTTTCTGGCCCGTTTACGAAGGCTCTCACAACTATAGTGTTTGAGGGTCACCTACGAAGCATGGGTCTCTAGGATCGCCTGCGGCTGGACTAGGGCAAGTGAGAGATTTTCTTGTACTGGGCTTTTATGCCCTAGTTTTTTGTTTTGTACTAAGTTTTTTGTACACCCCACTTCGCTTTAGGAAGAGTGAGAGTTTGGGGTTGATGCCCTAAAGTCTCGTGTTCTGTAGTTTGTAAACAGTATGTACGAATACTTGTGTTGTTAATATATGATATTTACTTCACATCTTGTATTTTGCTCATTTACTTGTTTTATTTTCTTTACCACAAACCAATAAACATAAAATCCCTGGTTATCTGTATGTGAATCAAGCATGTATGTGGTGACATACAAGTGGATCATGTCTTGAGTGATAACCAAAATGGTCTGAAGTATATGGATATAAGAGGGAAATCTTATCCTGGTAATGCTACGGATGCGGCCCGTTTTTTGGAATGGTCACAAGTGTTGTGACTTGTCACAGATGGTCTGATTCTAATCATTCATGTTGGGGACATGCGAGTGGGAGCGTCCTATACAAAGAGTTTGTATAAGACCTGACCACGAAGTGTTAACGTCTCGTTATATAACACCGTTCATGACAGAGACTTCACTTCACTAGGATGACCATAGGTAACATGATCTCAATCCTGAGTGAGTTAGGAACTCCTGCCATTAAGGGTGGTTCTTTGATTTGTATGGGTGCAAGTGGCCAGGTCGCCGATTCAAAAATACCATTTTGGGGATTCATCTGATTTGGGAGATGGGAACTCAGCTGCACAAGATGGAATTCACTCCTTCTCCGAGGCAAGGGTAAGTAGATAAATGGCTCCCTTAAGGGCTGATTCCAGGGCTTGAACGATGTGGTGCCACACACCTTCTCTTGGCCCGAGAGGTGGTCACACATAGTTGGACTATGTTGTATTGTTCATTAGAAGAATCAATAGTACTTAAGGAGTGAGATATAACTACAGGATCATAACGGTAATTTGGCCCAGCTGTACTTACGAGCATCTGTGAAGGGTCATCGTACTCATGTTTGGTTATATCCGATGGATATAGAAATATATCTGTGGTAAGAAGAGTTCAACTGTTGGTCTTTAGTGGAATGCCTGACAAGTAACAGATGGTGGATCTCGTGGCTAAAAAGTTTAATCAGCTATTCACGTACCGTTGGAGCTTCGAGCCACATGTCTATTAGGTCCCCTGGGTAGCTTGGATAAAGTCGAAAACCAGTATTTGGGTTAATTTGAAATATTCAACTTAACAAGAGGAAGTTCGATTATATATGATATAATTGGACTGGTTATATATGACATAATTGGCAAATGTATGAGATACATTATTTTGGAGGAAATTAGATATAAATATAATTTATATCAAGTAGAGGAGAAAATAGTAGATATGTGATATCAAACTGTAGGATATAAATATAATATGATTATATTTATTAATTAATTGATTGATTAATTATATGATAATTAATCCTTTTTCCACGTTCAGACGTGGGTTAGTGGACAGCATCGGTTATGGTAACCGATGAGTTAAAATGAAAAAAGTTTTCATTTTGAATCGTGCAATCGATCTTCTGTCATTCTCCCAGGAGAATTCAAAAACGCGTTGGTAATTTGTAAAACGATCGCTCGAGAGACTATGCGATAGATCTTCTCCACCTAAAAGATCGTCCACCTCGCGCTAAACGATCGCACACTCTCGCTTACACGATCGGATAGCTTCTCTAAACGATCGTATAGTGTGCCAATTTAACTAAACGATCGTACACTTTTTCCTAAACAATCATTTAGTAAATCCTACACGATTGTGTAGCTCCTCTATGCAATAAGCACTTCTGCTATGCGATAGCGTTATTTTCTCTCCCACTTGTTTATCGTCTATACGATTCGTATTTTCTCTGTCCTCTACCAAATTCACCAAAGCCCACCCTTTGGGTTTTCACTCCGAGAATACCCGGGGCTCCTTAGCGATTGTGTCGTCCCCGTTGTGGTCGTGAATTCGCATTGTTCATGCTGCTACAGTCGACGTTTTTCGTTGGGCATTGGTAGAACATTTGGAGGGTTCCGTTACGTTGGAGTTTCGAAGATTGAAAATAGTCTTCGACTGGTATGGAACTCTTTTCCTTTATAATTTTGTTGTTCATAGCATGCCATTAATTAGAGTTTATTTGCATAACTGTATGTGTTGAATGTATAATGTTATATTTTGGTCACGGTGAGATCGGAACGATCCGAACGCGCTCATGGAACTTATCGATATGAGATCCTTCAGAATCATCATTCTCCACTAAACAAGTCTCTAAAACAAGTAAATCATATTTACCTTGCTTGGCCTTCTTTCTTGCCAAGTACTTGGGACAATTCCTCTTCCAATATCCCTCCTGGTTGCAATGGAAACAAATTCCCTTTGCAGCCTTGGCACCCTTGCCCTTCTAGGCAGCAATTGGTGGGTTAGCTTTCCCTTTTCCACTTTCTTCTTGCACTCTTTAGTGCCGAAAGAGGAAGACACAAACTTAGATCCATAGGTCGAACCTTTGAAGAACTTTTTAGAGGACAAGGCAACACCTCTCCCTTCTGTTCCTTGACTTTCATCAAGGATTGGAAAGTCTGTAGCTCATTAAGCAAGGTGGTCAGATTGTAGTCAATCCTATTCATAACAGCATTGCTACAAAACTATAAGAGACTTTCAGGTAAAGTTTCTAGGATTAAGCTAACCTAATTGGCCTCATCAATGACAGACTCATTCATCTCTGTCATGATAAAGTAGACCATCATGTTAAAAACGTGTTCCCAAATAGATGCCCTTATTGCATACGGGCAATGAAGATGTATTTAAGAGTGTCATGCCTGAGCTTAGCGAACAGTTGTCTTAACATTCACAGCAGGGACTCCATGATCTCACGAGCAGTGAGCATGGGCTCATGCTTCTTGGCCAAGACTTTAGTAAGATTTTCTAGGATATACACTCGGACCTTTTCATTTGCTTGTACCCAACACTCATATGCATCTGGAACATTTTGAGCGGCACTTTGAGCTGGTACTGGAAGACATTCCTCTACCAGGACAAATCTCTGGACATTGATGATTAGAACTGTGTTATTCGTGTTTTTCCATTTTATGAAATTATCGCTTATTAACTTATCAGCATTGAGCATGTTTAATATAGCAGAAGTCATTTGTAAATTTGCTAAAACATACAATTTATTTATATTAGTATTCAAGCATTATCCAATTGAAAAAACCAATCAAATTTTATCAAAATAATTTAATGCATCCAATGTGACATCTATTTTACAATGTTGTTTCAGTGAGACAAGGTAAAAGACACCGTAGGGTGATCAAGTAACCCTTCACTGAAATGAGACTATCTCGACCAATATACAGAACAACTTCTTGTTACTATAACTATTAGTCACCATTGTTCGGTCCAAAAACTATTAACTAGCTTAACATTTTCTTGTAAGTGTAACCCCTCATTTTAGATTCTAGAGTTTCGCCCCAATGAGCCAACTAGGAAAAAACCAATTTGGGCAAAAACTAAAGCAATCTTATCTATTTTCAGAGTTTGAGTAAAGAGTCATGCAAATGTCATTGTAGGGGGACACGAGCAATGGTGCCTCGAGATCGAGCATGAAAATTTACTATAAACTAATTAAAGAGACCGTGGAATGTATTGACACACATCCTGCTCCCACTTAGTATAAACACTCTCTCTATTCACCTTGGTATTGACCTATACAAACATCATCCGTAGGGGGACACAAGCAAAACTGCCTCAAGGCCTAGTATAGATCTCACAGTGTGAACTTTGAGGGAGAAATGTAAAAAAAAAAAAAAAAAAAAAAAAAAAAAAAAAAAAAATGAAATATCATACATCTCATTTTCCTCCCAAAAGTAACACTTATTTTTTGGGTTAACTTAACTTAGAAAAAATATGGTTATTTTTTTTACTAAGTGATTGTTTAAATTTTCCTAAAAGTAACACTTATTTTAGATAGTTAAACAACTTTGATTAATGTTTATTAAATATTTTAATAAACTTCAATCAAACAATTGCATGTTTATAACAAATCTATCTAATTCACTTATTTAAGTAATATATTTTCAATTATTTAAGTAGTATATGTGTGTGTGTGTGAAAGAGACTTTTGGATTTTTGTATTTTGACCTATAGTGAATGAAATTTTCATTCTTTTTTTTTTAAACAATATGTAAGGTGAAGAATGTAACATCTAATATCGAAGTTGATGGTACCAAATTTTACATCAATTGAGTTAGGTTCATTGTGACTGAAATTATGATGTTATTTTCTCTTTAATAATTAAAAATAATTTTCTCTTATTTGTGACGGACACATAAATGACTAAACATTAAATTCGAATGAGAGAAATCTAGAAGAATATACTACATCTGTCAAAAGAATTGATTAGATCAACTTGCTTTCTTGATAGCAATCTTGTTTAAAGATAATTTACATTTTTTTTTAAGAAAAATGTATCCAACAAAGTGATGGATCTAAGTCATAGAGGAAAGATTGAAACTATCTGTTAGCATAATTACTTTATATCCATATTAAATAGATAAACCCTAAGATCATTCATGCCAAATTGTCAAGAATATATATGTACCAAATTCCATTGACGAACTGATAATGACTCCAAATTAATAATGGCTCTAAATGGCTATTGTCTTCCTCAACCAAAACTCTGAATGCCCTAAATGGGATCTTTCTCTAGATGGGTTTCAAGAAAGATTGCTTGTTGTTTTGGTATATGGGGACCATAGCCTAAGGTCTCTTTATATACTAGTTCAATTATGGTTCCCATTAAACCCTAATTAACTAGGAAAGGGTTTCTAGCCATTAAGTTCATACTCAACTAGGAATCTAGGGCCTTAATTAATTAGATCATATAATATGGCCCAATCTAATAAAATAACCCAACGTAATAAATTATTAATCCACATACATAACTCATACTTTAATAAAACATATTATTATTTAAATATATCTAACAATCTCCCACTTGGGCTATGTTTGTGTACCTGATATAATTAAATCACATAAATCTTAAGCGCGCATAAACAAGTTATTTCAATAATAGAATTCCCTTTTAGTTCAATCTGATCCATCTCATGCATTAGCATAGAATAAGGCGGCTTTTGTCACTACCCTCGTAACTAAACCTTTCTTCATCACCAATTCCAATACATTCAATGACATAGATCAAGTATGGATGGATAGCATGGAAACTATATGCAAGGTGATCTAGATCATGCCTGTTTCTAACTGGTCCAGATTCCTTAGTGAGATCATCCTTAAAACTTTATGCAAAACTGCATGCATGATAAACAAGTTCAGATAATAAAACTTAAACCATCAACTTTATTCTATATAGAAAATAAATAAATTAAGGTCAAAGAACATCCTTAATAACAAACTCCCACTAAACCATGGAATTAGAATAGTGGTTGACACCCATGTGAGCAATATGCTCATAAAAACTTTAGATGGTAAACCTTTTTGTCATTGGATCTACCACCATGGAGTTTGCTCCTATATGTTCTATCGAAATTTGACCATTCTAAATTATTTCTTTAACAACCAGAAATTTTACGTCTACATGCTCTAACTTTGTATTGCTTCTATTGTTGTTGGAATACATTACTGCTGACTTATTTTCACGAAATAATTTTAATGGTCTTTCTATGCCAACCACTATCTACAACCTAGTGACAAAATTTCGCAACCATATTCCATGACTGAATGCCTCATAACATGCTATAAACTCTGCAACCATGGTATAAAAAGCCATAAATGTTTGTTTAATACTTTTCCAGGATAAAGCTCCTCCAACCAACATGAAGATATAGCCTGAAGTAGATCGCAAAGTGTCTTGGCATCCTGCATAATCGAAATTAAAATAACCAATTATCTCTTAAACTTCTGATCTCCGATAAGTGAGCATATAATCTTTTATTCTCTGTAAATACCTTAAAACCCGTTTGGCTGCTTTCCAATGATCCATCCCAGGGTTGCATAAATATCTGTCTAACACTCGAACTATGAACGCAATATTTGGACGCATACACACTTGAGCATACATTAGACTTCCAACAACCAATGCATAGGGAATCTTCTGCATCTCCTTAGTCTTGAGTGTGGTCTTGAGGCATTGACCTAAATGAAATTTATCACCTTTAGCGACCGGGTTATCTCTTGGTGCACAATCTTTCATGCCAATTTTACTCAAAATCTTTTCAACGTAGTTCTTTTGTGACAATCTCAAAATACCTTGACAACGATCTCGTAGTATTTCGTCAATTCCTAATACAAAAGAAGCATCACCAAGATCCTTCATCTCAAAATTTCTTTTGAGAAATCTCTTAGTGTCATGCAATAAACCTACACCATTACTTGCTATGAGTATGTCATAAACATATAACACCAGAAAGATTGATTTACTCCCACTGAACTTGTGATATACATAATCTTTCACTATATTCACCTCAAAATCAAAGGAGGTTATGAATTTATGGAATTTTTTATCCATTGACGAGAGCCTTGCTTGAGACTATAGATAGATTTCTTCAATTTGTACACCATAGATTTTGAATTACCAAACACAAAGTTTTGTAGTATGCACCATATAATAGATTTCTTCAATTTGCACGCCATGCCTTCATTTGGAGTAAAACCTTTGTACAAGAAGAGTCTTATATCTTTCGATATTCAATGTGAATCCTTTTTGGTTTTAAATATTCTTTACAACCTATAAGTTTCACTCCTGATGGAAATTCGACAAGTTCCCAAACGTCATTATCTTTCATCGATTTATTTCCTCTTCCATAGCATTTATCCACTTTTGAGTGTTAGAACTTTGTAGAGCTTGTTGGAAGTTGATTGGATCATCTTTCATTATGTCCACATCATTCTGATGTTCTTGAAGAAACGAAATATTAATCATATGGAATAGCATTTCTTCTCTCTCTATTAGATTCCTTAATGGCACTCCTTGAGATTGTTAAGTTTGAATCTCAGGTTCAACAATGGGGACTTCAATGTTGTCTTGATCTATAATTGTTCAACAGTGATGTCAGGAATTGGAGCCTGAACATAACTATAACCAATTAGGAAAAGAAACTAATTCCTTTTCAAAGACAAATTTCCTTTTGTTACTCCCCCCCCCCCCCCCACAACAAACTCAACATCCTCAAAGAATCTAGCATTTTCTGTCTCAAACAATGATCTAAAAATGGAATCATAAAACTTGAAAACCTGAGAACGCTCAGAATATCCAACAAAATAGCAGCAAATAGTTCGAGTCCAATTTTTTCTATCATTAGATCTGTAAAGCCTAGCCTTAGTTGGACAACCCCATATGTGAAAATGCCTAATACTAGGCTTCTTTCGTGTCTACGGTTCGTAAGGGATTTTAACTATTGCTTTACTAGGTACCCTATAGAGGATATATGCTGCTGTCTTTAATGCCTCACCCTAGAGAGATTCTAATAAACAAGAATGGCTAATCATACTTCTTACCATATTCTTAAGTTTTCTATTTCGTCTTTCTGCCACACCATTCATGCTGGGTTTGCCCCGCATAGTGTATTGTGGGACAATTCCACATTTCTCTAGGTATTTGGCAAAGGGACTTGGACGTGTTCACATAATCCATCATATTTATCGTAGTATTCACCACCACAATCAAATTTAACAGCCTTAATTTTCTTTCCAAGTTGAAGTTCAACTTCAGCTTTGAAAGATTTGAAAACATTCAAAGATTGTTACCCATATTTTGAATAGTCGTCTATAAACGTAATAAAATATTGTTGTCCATTCCAAGAAGCCGTAAGAAATAGACCACAAATGTTCGTATGTATCAGTTCTAAGACGTTTGAGCATCTGTTGGTACCTAAATTTATCTCAATATCAAATGCCTTTAATTTACCTATGAGATTAGACATTTCCATATTGTACTCCCTTATGTTCCCATTGCCCTTATACCTCATGGAAGTTAAAGAAGAAAAAATAATACTTGCTTCCCCTTTTTCATTTTTAGAAAAATATTTCTCAATTTGAGCTAGGAACTTATTGGCATTTTCACTTTCTTGACAAAGCCCCAAAAAGACTCTAGAATGGAGTGCCTAATGATCATCAGACACATGCGATTTGACTGTTCTACTTCTCTATATGAGCCACATTTTTTTGTTTCTCAGTAGATGTAAGTGTATCGATCCTTAATGCAAGGTCCAAATCCATACACCCGAGAAGTATCTCTAGGTTTTCTTTCCAAATCTTGAAGTTCGATCCATTTAACTTAGGGATTGAACTCAGATTTTCAAATATTTGAGTAAGACCAACTGAACAATAAACAACAAAACATATGCTCACAATTAAATTATAACAAAATAATTTCACATATGTGGTGGGCCCCTTTAACAAGATACCTAGTACAACATTGATGTCCAGCCTTTTGGCAAAAACCAACTATAAATGGTACTCTCAACGTAGTAATCAAAGTACTGACAATAAACTCTGTCAAAGAATAGTCTTTCTTTGGACCGACTATTTTTCACATGAGCAATTCTTATAATTTGTCACATACTCATTACATATGCATACCTACAATTTAGCCAAATAGTTATCTTCCTTTGGGCCGATAATTAACCTCATAAATTCATGAATATGCGCATCTTATATTTTATAACTAAACCGATCTAGATAATAAAAGCTACTCTAGTAACATATTATTTTTTACCAATTCAATCTAAAATATAAGACACAATAATATAATAATATTATTGTACAAAAATAAAGTAGGAAGAACATCAAATAGTCTTTACCAAAAGTTCACTTAATAATTGCATGCACATAATACAATTAAAGCAACATAAACATGTGAATATCACTAAAACAATCAAATTGTAGATTTTAATTCACAAACTTATCAATCAAGATCTAAGAACTCTTTTCAAGAATGTCACCAAATTATTAATCAATAAAACTTAGAAACGCGGGCAAGAATTCAATCAGCAATTAATACAAATAGTTGACAAATTTAATATTATCAAATTATTAAAAAAATAAATTAACTGAATTCAATCAGTTATTTTTTTAAACCTTAAAAAAACCACTGATATCCAAAATTATCAATCACAATTGAGTTTTAGAAACTTATATTCATCAATTAAGTATTAACATAACTTTTCAGTTAAACAAAATAGCGACAACACTAACTTTTCCATTAATAATAAAATATAAAACTGAATTCATAAAGTCATCTGTTAAGAATTAAAGAATAAAAAAAAAACTGATAATTACAACCAAGAACTGTCGGCAAGACTTTAATCGGTAATTGACCGATACCTTCGTCTGGCGGTAATTCCAGTCGATCATTAACCAAAAGTCTTGATAGGCAAAACTTGCAGCGGCAAGAGACTCAACTCCTTTTCCAATCGATCTTTAACCTTTTCCAGTGGATTTCATCACATTGGTGGACTCTTGTCAAGAATGTTGAACTGAACATCCTCAATTTTGACAATAATAGAACTAAGATTTTTTAAAAAAACTTTAGGAAACCACATTCAATCAAAATAATCAACAAAAAAAATCACTTTAATCCACCACTAGCACATCATTCATAATTGGTGATGGGTATGCCAAATACCACCGACAAGAACACAGGTTACAAGAACACATATTGCCAAAGAAAAAAAATGACTGCAGAGATTTCCAACCTACCGCCGGTGAGATTTACAATGTTGTATAGTAAGCCGACTATTTTTTTTTTAATTCTTTAAATTCTTTATCGAAACCAAAATTTAATCAACAATACCAATGGAAAATGCATAAAACTAACAATCCAACATGAAATTCATGTTCTGATACCACTTGTTAGCATAATTACTTTATATCTATATTGAATAAATAAACCCTAGGATCATTCATGTCAAATTGTCAAGAATATGTACATATTAGATTTCATTGACGAATTGATAATGACTCCAAATTAATAATGGCTCTAAATGACTATTGTCTTCTTCAACCGAAACTCTAAATGTCCTAAGTGTGATCTTTCTCTAGATGGGTTTCAAGAAAGATTGATTACTTATTGTTTTGGTATTTGGGAACCATAGCTTAAGATCTCTTTATATACTAGTTCAATTAAGGTTCTCATTATACCCTAATTAACTAAGAAATAGTTTATACCCATTAAGTTCATACTCAGTTAGGAATCTAAAGCCTTAATTAATTAGATCACATAATATGACTCAATCTAATAAAATAACCCAATGTGATAAATTATTAATCCACATACATAACTCATACTTTAATTAAACATATTATTAGTTAAATATATCTAACACTATCATCGGCCAAATTTGTTACCATCTTTGAAATTTTGCTTCATTGCCAAGTTTTTCTATCTACCTTCTTTTTCAAGCAAATTTCCATCTCTCGCATCTTTCTGATTTTGGTAATGTTTTGATAATATTTCTTTTGCTTACACTAATGGTGAGATGTCTTAAATAAAATGAATAGTGTTGGGATAATAAATATGTGAAAGTATACTTTGAGAGTGAGACATGTACTCTATGATTGCTATGTTTTAATATCATATACATGTAAAATCACTATTGTACTCCCCAATGGTGTTGGAATGAAATTAAATGGTTTTAAATTTTTGGTATTTCACTTTTTTATAAAAATCATAAGAGAATTTGTTTGGCCATGCATGCTAATTTTTAAATTATCTTCTCAAAATAATATTTTTTGTCTACTCTGATTTAAGTCTTTATATTCTTAAATGTCAATTTTATTTATTCTTTACTTGCCAATTTATTTGTTAAATTCTTTTTTATAAAAATATTGTTTACCTATTATCAATTTTACTATAAATTTTGAAAATATATTCACATATTATATTTCTTTATAAAAAATATTATTAATAATAATATTATTGACTTTAAAATTAAATTAGATTTTATTGAAAATTCAAATATTAAAAATAATTGGACTCAAATTGAATAAATCCTAAACTACCAAGCACTAGAATAGTATTTGAACAAAAAAAAAAAAGAATATTATATCATTTATTATTTTTATTTGTTCTATTTCATATAATTCTCAGTTATTATTTTGAGTAACCGAATTTAAAATGTTTACTTACATTATTGGAAAAAAGTAAAAATATGTCATGCTAATGTGTCTTTTGGATTATACAAAAATCCAAAATGAACGAATCGAGAGCTCATTAAATTGTCTACGTGGCTTTTAGTTCTCCTCACAACACACAATTTATTTTATTTTTACTTTTTATTATTCTTTTAAATAACAACACACCCCCCTTTTTTTTTTCTTTTTGAAAGTACACCCCACAATCAACTAATAATTTGATATGGGCCCAAAATCAAAAGACAAATCCAATACTCATAACATGTTTGGAATATCGTGATTTTGAAGAATTTGGACACGTAATGAATTTGAAATAAATTTCATCCTTTGGTATGGGTGAAAATAGAATAAGTTTAAAATCCAAATTATTTCAAATTTCGTTTATATTTAAAAAAAAAAAAGAAAAAGAAAAAACCGTTTAGTATTTTACAAGATTTTATAGGATTAAAATTAAATTATTTAATTAACTTTATCTAATTCTAATTTTCAATTAACCTATCATAATTATATATAAGTAAATTCTCAACGTTCTTTTCTTTTTTAGTCATTATCCAAACACAAAATTTTAAATATATTCATTTCAAATCCTTTTCGTTCCAAACAAAATAATTAATTCAAAATCATTTCTCATATTTCAAATCACCGTATTTAAAATCATTTCTTGGATCAAAATAATCAAAGAATCTATGTTGGAGTGATTTTAATAGTTTAAAATAAAGGAAAATTATTTTAAATGACAAAACTATTGAAAATATTTACAAATATAGCAAAATAGCATCGTCTATCTGCGATGGACTGCGATAGACTCCTATCTGAATATTCTAATTCATTTTGTTATATTTAAAAATAGCCCTAAGCTAAATTTTAATATTTACAAAATCAATTCAAACAAGCTCTTTGTTGAATAATTATCTAGATTTTTTTTGTTTTATTTCCTTAAATTAATTCTATAAACATTACTTTTATATATAATACTGTATTATCTAAGATTTTAAAAATCTATACAGAAGTTTTAAAAAATAAAGCTTTATTCAGTAACTATTCAATCTTATTATTGAAATTAAACTTAAAAATCCTACTTCCACTTAAGTTTTTATTTTTTATCTACATTTTATATATATATATTTTTTAATCGTAGTTAAACTTTGAAAACTACAAAATAAGTTTATGAATCTAGTTTGAAAACAATTTCACTTTTTGGTTTTTTGTTTTGATATATATGTGTGCGTATTCTTCCAAATTTCTTATAAGAAAATTCTAAAAAAACCTTTTTTTTTAGTTTTCAATTTTTTAATGGGTACTTAATAACATTTATAGAAAGTTATACCAAAACAAAGAAAATTAAATTTTAGAAACGAAAAATTAAAAATCGAATGTTGAATGTTGAATAGAAAATAATTTTTAAAGCAAAAATTTACTTTTTATTCTTTGAGATTTAGATAAGAATTTAAACATCTAAGAAATAAGTAAATTACAATCAACACCATAATCTTCAAACTCATAAAATAAAACAAAATGTCATCAAATTCACCCAAATATATGTCAAATTAATTATATCTCGACATTTGAGTGTCCGAAAATCAAATCCCTCGAAACCTAATTGTAAAATAAATTTTTTTTTAAAAAAAAGAAGTCACCTAAATATATAACCTAGTTGCCAAGCCTAGAAATCCTACTTCTAAAGCGATTAGGCACATGGGATGTATGGTATGTTTGTGGTATTTTCAAACTTTATTTTTTATTGAATCATTGAATCTCATTGAATCATCCAATCATCATTTGACACAAAATAAATTCTTATTTTTTAAATTACAAATTTAGTGTCTAAACTTTGAAGTTTCTATCTATTTAATTTATGAAGTACTTTTAAAAATGTCTAATAAGAGTTTCAAAGCTTTTAATTTGATATATAATAGGTCTTCATATTTTCAATTTGACATATTCAAACTTTTTAAATATTAATTTTGAACTGTAGATACGATATTTGGTCCGACTTAATTTTTACGATTATGTTTAATTTTATTCTTAGTTTTTGGTAATTTTTTAACTATTAATCAAAATTTGAAATTTAATGAAAATTGGAAATGTAATGATTAAAAAAAAGTCTAAAAAAAGGTTTTCTTTAGGTTTTTTTAAAAATATATATTATAAAAGAGAATATTGAAGTAATTAAAATAATTAAGAAAAAAGTAACAGTCAAGATCTTTCTATTGCATCCATCCATTGTATAATTGATTATAAAGATTCATTCCTAATAATCCCATCTTCCACTATGTATATATATATATACATCCACCTTAATAGCTATCCTCTACCAAGTTTGAGTTTCAGAGCTCCAATGGCTTCCATCAGCTTTTTAGAAATTCCTCTCGTTTTCATACCCTTTCTTTTGGTATTTTTTCTTCTCTCTCTCAAGTGGAACTCTAATGGGCTTCCTTGGAATTGGCCTTTCTTCGGAATGACTCTCAATATTTTCTTCCATTTCCACCGAATTCATGATCATCTCACTCAAATCTTATACCAATCTTCTTCCACTTTCCTTTTCAAAGGTGTTTGGTTTGCTGATCTTGATTTCTTCTTCACAGCCAACCCTTCTAATATTCACCATATTTTGAGCACTAAGTTCGAGCGATACCCCAAAGGCCCTGATTTCAAGTATATTTTTGACATTTTGGGAGATGGGATTTTCAACTCTGATTCAGATGTTTGGAAAAATCAACGCAAAACCGCTCATTCCTTGGTTCGTGATGAGAATTTTCTTCAGTTCTTGGAGAAAATTACATTGAAGAAAGTGAAGGAAGGGCTTGTTCCGATTCTTGAAAGTGTTTGTGAGAATGGGTCGGTGTTGGATCTGCAAGATTTGTTTCAGAGATTCTCCTTTGATTCAACTTGTATGTTGGTCACTGGCTTCGACCTCCATAGTTTATCTCTTGAACTCCCTCAAGTTCCTTTTTCCAAGGCCATGGATGATGCAGAGGAAGTGATTTTTCTCCGACATTTTTTCCCTAAACCAATATGGGAATTTCAGAAGACAGTCCATATTGGTCAACCCAAAAGGCTGAAACAAGCTTGGAAAATCATAGATGAAACCATCGCTAAATTGATAGCCTCCAAAAGGGAAAGCTTGGGAAATCAGGTGAAAGAAGAGGGAGATCATGAGCAAGGAGGAGTTGATTTGATTACATCCTATATTACAAATACAAACAAAGATGATAAGTTTTTGAGAGACACAGTCCTAAATTTCATGATTGCAGGTAGAGACACTCTAAGTTCAGCTCTCTCTTGGTTTTTCTTTTGTCTTTCGAACAATCCCATTGTTGAAGAAAAGATAAGAGACGAGCTCAAGACAACGATTCCATTAAATGAATCTCGTGATGAATGGCGGATATTTTCCATTGAAGAGTTGAAGAGACTAGTTTACTTTCATGGGGCTTTGTGTGAAGCACTTAGACTGTATCCTCCAGTTCCATATCAACATAAGGTTGCTGTGCAGCATGATACTCTCCCAAGTGGCCATCACATAAATCCCAAAACAAAGATTGTGTTTTCTTTATATGCATTGGGAAGGATGAGTGATGTGTGGGGGAAAGATTGCATGGAATTCAAGCCAGAGAGATGGATTACAGAGAAGGGAAGTATCAAACATGAACCATCTTACAAATTCTTGGCCTTCAATGCTGGGCCAAGAACTTGTTTGGGGAAAGAAGTGGCTTTTATTGAGATAAAACTAGTTGCAGCTACTATTATTCATAACTACAACATTATTCGACAGATGGGGTATAAGGTTGTTCCAAATCCTTCCATTATTCTTCATATGAAACATGGATTCAAGGTTAGAATTACAAAGAGATGGTGTTGAAACTATTTGAAATGGCGTGCTAAAGAAGCAAGTTTCTCCATTTCTTCAACTCTCAGGTCAACCACATCCTAGTATTGTGTATTAAAAATTTATTTTTTAAAAACCCATCCTTCTAAGAAATAAGAAGTTAGTATATTATCTAGAAAAATACTTACATGTAAACTCTTCTTTCCTTTTTTTTTCTTTTTCTTATTATTTTTTTTATATATATGTTATGTAATTGGAGTAGAATGAAAGAAAATAAGTGCATGCAATCCATTGGCTTTAAATTGAATAAAATAAAATAAAATTATTTTTATGCGAATAAATGTGGTCTATTACATCTCATAAATATATTTATGATATTGCAAAATGACAATTTTACTTACCTAGGATCTCATTTTTCCTACCTCATTAATATGATACTATCCTAGTCATGGTCACAGCGAAATATAATGATATGGTGTTTTGTTTTATCTAATTATTGTTTTCTATTTTCGTGGTTATTTCTAAGTAGTGCAATCAATCGTTAGTTTAATTTGCTATCTGTTACAATTCCTAAACTAAATAGTAGATAAATAAATAAAATAGTTTTAGTCTTTATTGTCATGAGATCAATCAACAAAGTATACAATAGAGAGATCGACACATAGAGATTTACGTAGTTCACTAATAATGTGTTAGCTACGCCCATAGTAAAGAGAGATTAATTGTATTATTAGATAGAAATATCAGATAATTCAGATGCGCCAATAGAGTTCGAAAGTATATATATATATACAAAGAACCTTTAAATTCTAGGGTTAAAATTGTAAATAACATAAATACGAATATAACTTAGGTTTTAAGAGCATGGTCCCGAGCCTACATCACGGTGTGTTCCTCCTAAACCCCGATGTCCACGGAGGAGGCCGGGGGCAGGGGCAAGGAAGCCTTCCCCGTCCCCGTCATTGCCCCCCTACTTCAATCCCGGAAATTCCCTGGGAAATCAGGGCGGGGTTATCCACGGAAAAAAAATTTCTCATTTGTATTTTTTTTTATTTATTCACTTTTTAAAAAAATTTATGCTAAACCTTATAAAATTTTCTATATTAAATGGGTCCTTCCCAATACATTTTTATTAAAACAAACATAATATTTTCTGATAAAACAATAATATTTTATTTGAAATTATATAATTAAAATACTTAATCTTATAATTTTAAAAAATTAAAATTTAAATATTATTAGTTTAAACTTTCCATTTAACTATTATAATATTTAGGTTTTAAAAGTGATGAAGTCTTAAATATTAAAAATTATATACATTGTATAAAAACAGTAAAATAAAAATTAGAAATAATTGTTGAAGCATTTTAAACTAAATTAATTAAAACTAATTAGGAAAATTAATTAAAATAAATTTACTCGCTGTGAACTCATAGAATAATAGACTCACGTAACGTGAATTTACATAAATATATAAGAAAAAAAAATATTTTTACATAAATATATAAGAAAAAAACATTTTTTCTCGTAAGAACAAGACACGGTTGGAGACGGGAAATGTATTCTATTTAATTAATGGAGAGAAATTTCTCCCGTTCCCTCCCCTATTATCTGTTCAATCGGAGATTCCCCACTTTTTTAGAACGATGATCATTCGAAGTGCCAGATAATAAATTCAAGACATTTCAATATTTATTATCAATTTTTATAAATTCTAAGCAGGTATGTTTTTTATTTATTTACTATACATTAAAGTGTTTTTATTCTAAAGATAGGGATTTGAATCGTAGACATGTTGGTCACTGACTAACACATATTATATGTTAGTTGAATTATGCATTTTGTCTAGTATAAAACCGTAGGATGTGTATTCGTGTAGTAATCTAAGAACTATAGTTTGGAAACATGATTAATGAAAAAACATAGTCATATTTCATATTTTCACTACTCTATTTTTAAATTAAAAAAGATATATTTTTGTTATTTTAAAATATAAATTCCGTTGTCAATGTAAACATGGAAGACATGAAACGACGCTATTTCAAAATTTTCACTTTGTAAAGTACAAAATTCAAATACAACTTAAAAATCATTTCAAATAGATAAAATAAATTTAGTTCAACAATAATTGATACACAATCTCTTATTTAAAATTGAATGTTAGATCTTCCCATCCTTATCTTTAAAGCTTCCTTGGAAGTTTCCACTGATTAGGGCTCCGTATCTTCACAAATATCTTTAAATTTGTCAAATGTCCTATTTTTTAAAAAAAAAAAATAATTTTAGAAATTTAACCAATTAAACCTCACAAGTCACAATCTCCTTTTTTGGTTTTGTACGTTGTTTCAAGTTTTCAACTTTGAAACCAATAATTCATTTGGTAGTTTCACTTTCATGATTTCCTTTATGAATTAAATGCAATAGCTACTCTGTTTGTTCACTTCATAAACCAATTGAATTCGATGTATTTAGGTGGAATTATTTTAATTTTTAATCTTTTGATTGATTAATAATGTATATTTTAAGGAGATTAAACTATGTTTAGGTTGACTTGATTTAGTGATATACGGAAATATTTCCTAAACTAATTACCTTGAAATTATTATGAATACATCACACATTCAAACTTTCAATTGATAATCTATCATCCTTCTAATTTTACGAAGTTTTACAATTTAGATATCGCAAAATGCATAAATTGCTCTTGAATTATAAGTATTATTAGTGATACAATCAAACTCTGGAACTATAAAATTGTTGTTATTTATTTTTTATTTTTATCATTTTTTATTATTATTATTTTTCTTTTTTCTTTTTTTTTCTTTTTTTTTTTTTTTTTTTTTTTTTTTGCTTTATAAAATCAAAAACTACACTAATAAATAAATTAAATAATATTTTTAAAAAAAATAATTGAAAATGAGTTGTTTGTCATCCCAATTTATGAAAGAAAAGGAAAAGAAAATAGACAAGACTTCACTGGTAACTATTTGGTTTTTTGCTTTTCGTTTTTATAAATTATGTTTGTTTTCTCACAATTTTCTCACTCATGATTTTCGTATTTCCTATATAAGCATTCAAATTCTTAGCTAATTGCTAAAATTAAAAGCGATTTTGTATAGTTTTTAATTTTTTGCTTTGATTTTGAAAATACTTCTAAAAAATGTAGATAACAAAACATGAAAATCAACATGCAAGAATGGTGCTTACAAGCTTATTTTTTAAAAACATAAACAAAAAATTAATGTGTTATTTGATAACCATTTGATTTTTGGTTTTTAATTTTTGAAAACTAAGCCTATAAACACTCTTCCAGCTCTAAATTTTTTTATTTGTTGTCTTCAATTACCAGTATTTTTAAAAATCAAGTCAAGTTTTTAAAACTAAAAAAAAAAAAAAAAAAAAAAGTAGTTTTTAAATACTTGTTTTTGTTTTTGTTTTTAGAATTTAACTAAGATTTTTACTTTGGTATTTAAATAAATGTGCAAATCATTATAAGAAATTGAAAAAAATTAGTCTTAATTTTCAAAAATAAAAAATCATAAACGAAATAATTATCAAATTGGGCCTATTTTGAGATGGATCGTAGCAATCCAATAGTGAGAATTTGATCCAAACAACTACTATAGTTTAGGAATGATTTGTTCATTTTACAATGCTTAAAAGTTTAATTGCAATGATTTTACGAAAAAATAATTAATGTCTATTTTCCTTTCCTCTATAAACTTCTGACACATATTTACGTTGTGCATTTTTTTTTTTTAATGAAAGTTATTGTTATCATCATTTTATAAAGTTGGATAAAAATTAACTTCGAACTCAAGATGAACATTCATTTTAAGATTTATTAAAAATATGTGAATTAAATTTAAATCGTTAAAATTACATAGACTAAAATGGGATGGATCTTGACCACAATGGATAAAATGGTATCTTAACTAAAAATATCATGAGAGTAAATCGTAAGGTCAATCCATATTATTTTTCTATAGTTATTTTAAGTAAAAAACTGTTCCTCACTGATGTTGGCATTTATCAGACAACGTTAATCAAATCTAACAAAACATCATGAATCTAACATTGTGTAAGGGAAGTATCGTCTCTTTGACCTCCTGATTCCTTCAAGGTAAATACAAATGTGACTTTCAATATCGATAGTAACATGAGTTTAGGAACAATTGTTCGTTATCCGAATTGTGACGTCATGCTAACTATGGAAAATCACAAATACTAAATTTGTTGGATCTATTAAACTTATGGAGGTCATTACTCTCCGTGAAAGCATTTCTAAAGCTCTTGAAGCTAACATCTTCTCTCTGGACTAAAACAGATTCTCTGATAATTTAGAATCTCTTGACAGGAAAAGCTAGATATGCTAATGGGGTTCAGTCTTTGTCGACTCCTTTCGAGATATGTTGCATAGTGGTTCGATCCAATGTTTTCTCCTTGTCAATGTCAACCATGTAACTCAATTGTTCATGATTTGGCTCCTCATACCCATAGATAAAGATTCAAGACGATTTTGCTTGAATACCACCGATCATAGTTCCTTTTCTTTTTCTCTAATTATCATGTTCCTTAAGTTTATTTTATTCTATTCGTCTTGTTACATTTTACTCAAAAAAGAAAAAGAAAAACCATGAGTGTACTTTTGAATAATAAAAGTAATTTTCATTATTTGGAAAGTCTCATCGTTGAAACAAACACACACAAAGAAAAAAAAAATCATCTCTGAACTTTGCACATTACTGAAAACTACTCAACTTAGAACGTTGGAGTAATGACCCAAAATTGAAATTAGACTCCAAATGCTTCTACATTATTCAAACCATTACCAATCAATTTTCCTCCAAAATTCTAACAGATATCTATTTTACAAATAATTTTGAAACGTTAATGAAAGGTCATGTATATCATTATAACTCTGGAAAGAAAAATGGAGTCTTTTCTAAACAAAGAGCAACGAATACTTCTGTTAGCTAGCCAAATATAAATTTTCTTATACCACTGGAGGGGGAATTAAAAAAAAAAAAAAAAAAAAACAGTATGTATGTAACACCATGAATTTACAGGATAAGATTTTCCATTACAGAAATCTAAATAAAGAACTTATGATTCTGTTTATACATTATAGACAAGGTGAGGAATCTGGCTCACAGTGTGCTACACCTCCTAGGCTTTCTAATTTCTATCAGTAACATTAATTTCAAGAAATAACGTTATCAATGAGAGTTCTTTAAAAACAAGTCTCATTCAGTTCCATCTCTTGGCATTCTTTAGTCCTTTTGATTTAGCTTTCGCTTGCTGAAATGCCTGCATCTTCTGTTTCTTTCGTGCTTCCTTCTCGGCCTGTGGAGTGGCAAAAGATAAAGGGAAGTAAATCTACTTTATCATTCACTAAGAAACTGAAACCGAACACAATCACATGATTCACATCTGTATGTTCGAAAAATGATTTCAAACGCCATTGTGATTCTAAGATCTCTAACATATTTGAGAATAATTTTGAAATTATTAAAATCACTTTTGTCATGTTCGAAATCTTTTCAAAACATGATTTTTAATCATTCAAAATCAATTAATGTTTGGTTTTATGCTTTTAAATGCAATTTCCATTTGATCAAATTTGGTTTTAAAGGATTCAAAAGCATGTTTTGCTCTAACATACATATAATCCTCCCAAGTTACTTTTGACTTTTTCCCGAGGCAACTTTGCTGTAATTCCTACATTCTTTCTATTCCTACTAATATTCTACTAATACTTGTACTTGCACTTGCTGAGCGAGAATTGAGGGGGTCGATTGTAAGTCATAAGTCCAGCTTTCATTTGATTTCATGTCAGAACGAAAGGCTAACACAATTGGTAATTGGCACTAATTTAAAACGTTACTGTCTTACTGTACCTTAGACATCTTGGATTTGGCTTTAAGCTTAGGAGCCTTTTCTTCAAGCTCTGCCTCACGTTCTAGCTCTTTTTCCCTGGCATCCAGATTCTTTTCCAGATAATACTGTTGTAAACCACAGAGCATCGAGTAAGAATCTACTGACATAATTCATAACTGTACCAACAGCAACGCTTCCACAACATGCTAAGTAATGATCTGGTATTATAAGCAATTACACGACATGAGGAGTACTTGGTAGAGAAACTCATGAATTTCATGCGAACTCTACTATGGCTAGATAAATGGTAGAGGAGAAATTTGGTAAAAGAGGTTTTTGGATGAAATCATTCATATCAATCCCAATGAATGCAAAATATTTGGAGGAATTTTCATCCATTAACATTTACATTCAATTGAAGTCTCAAGAGATTGGTTTCACCATATGGGGTTTAGATTTTTTTTTCTTTTTTTTTTTAAAAAAAAAAATCTTTCTTTGAACCTCAAGAACCAAGATCTGAAGCACTACATTTGTTTTTGGAAATAGAAATGTCATTTGATGAATGAAATCAAGAATGAATCCAGCAACAAGACCTCAAGCATTAGATGATAAGTGCTTGTTTATGAGTGATTTTGAAACTGTTAAAATCACTTTCGTCATTTTCGAAATTACTCCAAAATACACCCTTTAATCACTCAAAATTAATTTAATATTTAATTTTACACTTTTAAATGTAATTTTTATATTTATCAAAATTGACTTTAAATGCTTAAAAGCTTGTTTGGGAGTGCTTTTGAAAATGTCAAAAGTGATTTTAACTATTTCAAAATCATTCCCAAACTTGCCCAAATAAGTGGAATAGAAGCAGCCTTACATTGTAGTCACCCGCGTAATCCTGTAAATTTCCATCTTTAACTTCAATGACTCTATTTACAATTTGCTTTATGAAGTATCGATCATGAGAAACAGTGATGACAGTGCCCCTATATTCATTTATTGCCTCCTGATAAGATAATCAGAGATTGAGATTGCAATTGATTGTGATATTTCAAGTGTAAAGGCATATCAGATGTACTAATATTCAATTAAAAAAAGAAATTGAACCTCGAGCATCTCTTTAGAAGGTATATCCAAGTGATTTGTCGGTTCATCCAATACCAGCAACGTTGATGGTTTTACCATGAATTTACAAAACGCAAGGCGTGCCTGTAAAAACAGAGTACAGATTTCAATTATCGTGCCACGTCTTAATCAAATGATACAGGTATACATGCCAGAGGAATTAGACAATATAGCAAACAGAAAATGAGAAGTGAAGATATCTAAAATAGGAATTAAGTAACAAAGGAAGAAGGTAGAAACAGAATTGGAGGGAGGGAAGAAGTGGGAGAGTGAGAGAGAAGAATGGAAGAGATTCAAATAACTCATAGACTTTTCAACTATCAAGTCCGCCAGTTACATAAAGGCTAAAAGATCATACGACTGCAAAAGACAATACCAGAGCAACTTAATCAGATGAGACGATGCCAAAATGAACTCAGAATATGATTACGTATGGAAATCTAAAAGGTAGAAATCTCATTCCTGATGATCTCAATAATCAGAAGTCTAACAAATGCTTGATGCCAAATGCCTGTTTATAGCGGCCAAAGAAAACCAACCTAACTAAACATATAAAATTAGTTCCTAAATATTATTGGGAGAGTATCCAATATAATACTATTTTAGACGTTCAAAAAAATTAAACTTAATTGATTGATAATATATTTTCCTATTCTGCAGCATTCTTGCAGACTTCGAGAAATACAAATCCAATGGGTTCAAAGTTTGGTAGTGTGGAAAAATCTTCATAACAAAGTATAGTTCACATCCATTCACCATCTTGGTGAACAAATATGATTGGAGTGAAGATTGAAGAATAAGGATTCACCAGCAAACTTTAACGAACAACATCCATTTGATACCCAAAGAGGGAATGAAGAAGCCAGAAGGACTACCTCATAATCGTATAAAGAAAAATCTAAACTTGACCAAAAAACTTCGACCACCTGAATCAGACTAATCCATTATAAGTGATCCTGTTTTCTGGTAAACCATCCATGATAAGAAAGTTAAGATCTATATTAACTGGACCCTACTATAATCCCCAGGATATAAACAAATATGCAACTAACTCTAAGAGCTTTAGTTAATTGTTGAGGCGACGTACAGTTAGTCGCCCCAAAATTGTTTTCCAGGCATCAATCATACAATATATGACTTTCCAGACTTTACAAGGTGCTGAGAAAACAAACATAATCTCAAAGATAGTAGCTAACTTGAGATTACCTTCTCCCCACCACTCAATAACGAAACCTTCCTATCAAGCATCTCAGTTTTAAAATTACAACGCCCAAGGAGACCTTTTATATCATCAACTCTCCAGTCCTCTGCAACTTCCTCTACTGTCTCAAGCACTGTCTTCTCCAAATCAAGTGCCTCAGCCTGAACAAGAGCAAAAACACTTCAATCGGCAATACATTTTCAAAATAGAGATTAGGCCCATGGGATAAAATTGTTTGCCATAAATATTAGATGTAAGCATTGACAATAAGAGAGACGGTTATTATAGATCGATAGAAGTGATGTACGAGTAACTGCAGCATACCTGATTTTGTTCAAAATAGTTAGGCAACACGTTGTGCTCCCCAAGCAGAACTTCACCTCCTTTTGGCTTTTCCAAACCCATTATCAATTTTAGTAGTGTACTTTTTCCACATCCATTTGGGCCAAGAATGGCAATCTTCTCACCCCTTTCAATGATAAGATTTGCTTTATTGAACAACTGCTGCCACACCAAAACCAAAAAAAGCCGTATGAATATGAAGATTGTTAAATTAAAAATAACACCCAATCACTCTGAAGCCTCTCTATTATCAATAGAACTTTATTAACTCACCTTATCTTCAAAACCAAATTCCAAATTTTTTATTGACACAACAGATCTCCCACTCTGCCCACGTTCAGGGAACCTAATCTTCATTTGTTTCCTTTGAAATGGCTTTTCTACAAGATCCTCTTCTTGAAGCCTCTCCAACTTCTGTTGTTATAAGTGAGAAAAAGCCAGAAGAGGGATGTTATCAGAAAAGCTGAAGTTGCTGAAAATAGAATTTGGCCCACCCAACATAGATATAAAAACTCGCACTCAATGCCAAGTGAAACATGCAAATTTGAGGCAAATGAACTCTTTTTACTGGTATCTTGTAGAAGAAGAAGAAAGTAAGCAGCAAACAGCATGCAGGTTCAATTGAACAAGTAATAAGCTCATGGCAGCTAAGCATACTGATACAGTTAATGAAGTACGATGAACATGGCATGTGATCTAGATGACAAGATTTCCAATTAATTGGCACACTTCAAGTATATCACATCTTACGTACTTGCGTAAAAGAAGACTTGCCGAACTCTTACAGGAAAAGAAGAAATTTATAAGCTATTGCAAGAAAGTTATGAGGACAGGGTACCTTAAATGGTGCCTGCTATAATGAACAAGTTATTTAGAACATAACTTTCACATGATAAACATAGCCCGTTGGCATGGCTTCTTATCATATCACATTTATACCTAAATACGGAGAATGCTTATGTACCTTTTCGGCTGAGGAAGCACGCCCGGAATTTGCTCCAGCACCTAGTCTACTTATCAAGTCTTTTGTCTGTTCAATTTCCTTCTGCTGCTTCTCCCATGCTGCATTTTGAGCTTCAGTCCACTCAGCTTTTGAAATAACATATTGTGAATAATTTCCCTCATATGTTCTCGATACACCCATATCAGTTTCAACGATTTTTGTACACAGCTGATCCAGAAAAGCTCTGTCATGTGAAATGATAACCATTGGCACATCCTGCTTGTTGAGATAACCCTCAAGCCACTCTATAGTGTCAAGATCAAGATGATTCGTAGGTTCATCCAATAGTAACAAATCTGGCTCCTGCAGAGAGAGGCAGAAGACTATAACTCACTTGATATATTGCCAAACTTGACATATAATAATCATTAATCAAAGACAGGTATAAAATAGTGCATTAAAGAAGCTTCTTTGTCAAATGGAAACTTTAAACAGATGGTTAATGATAATTTATAAGCAAGGATTAGACTTATAATGTCAAATTATAATCGACCAAGTAAACATACCTGAAGTAAGATCTTCCCAAGCGACATTCTCATCTGCCACCCCCCACTAAAAGAAGCCACCAACCTGTCTGAGTCCTCCTCAGAAAACCCAAGTTCCGGCATCAGCTTACTGACCTTAACATCCACTTCATCTAAGTCAATAGCTTGTGCTCGCCGCTGAAGCAAATCAAACTCATCCAATAGCCTTCCCATCAACTGCAAATCCTCCACAGAGCTTTCCAATGCCTTCTGAACCTTCTCCAACCTTGTTGCTATCTCCATTTCCTCTTTGAATGCACTCAAAAACTCCTCTCTCACTGTCCTGCTCAACGAAACCTCAAATTCCTGGCTCAGAAATGCAATTTTCATATTGGCCTTTGCCTTTATCACATTCCCTGAATCAGGCTCTTCAAGACCGGCAATAATCCGCATTTGCGTCGTTTTCCCAGCACCATTTACACCAACCAAACCAACTTTTTCGCCTTTTTTAACTTCCCAACTCACGTTCTTCAATACCGTCGCACCCTTATAGCTCTTACTCACATTTTCAAGCTTCACGCCTGATGAAATTCGAGAATCGCCAGCATTTGACTGTTTATATACACGTTTACCATCAAATTCACTGACAGAATCGCTCGAAAACAAAGATTCGATATCATCTTTGGTTGAAGTTTCCGCAACCGATGCTTCTACGGCCACTGCTTCAATTCTAGAATTTGCTCTTCTAGGATTGGGTAAACTACTAGCTCTAATACTCTTGAAGTTACCTCCAATGGATTGTGCGGCTGTTCGATTCGAAACCTGATGCTGACAAGACCCAAATACAGTCTTCCGAGAATCCAACAGAGGTGAGCCGGTGAGAAAGCTCGAGCGGAGATGAAGATGATGAAGCTTGATAGTCAAATCCATGTCTGAGAAATCGAAGTAACAGCAAGAAATGGAAATGAATAGAGAAGAAATTTATGTTCGTGTTCGTGAATGGAAGGAACTCGCAAATCAAAGAAGATTGCGAGACGGAAAGGAAGTGCGAGCTCCTTCAATGACAAACTCAGAGCACCGCTCAGCCCATGGTTCATCTAATTATCGGATTGTCTCATTTTTATGTTTTTTTCGTAAATCTTTTTTTCTTTTTTTTGACAATCATTTTTAATAAATTTTAATTTTTAAAAATAAAAATATTCATATTTCTTTAAACAATTGTTACATTTTCTTCCCCCAGATTATCATAAAAAGTAGCAATGTACGGTACTAAATGGTAAAAAGAATATATAAATGCAGACCTTGATTAAGGTTAGATTAATTAGGAAAGAAATTTCAATTCAGTATAACTAAAATGATCATTATTTTAAATGACAAAACTATTGAATATATTTTCAAATATAGTAAAATGTCATTAAATATAAATGATGGAAAGTGAGAGACATCTATAAATATCTATCACAATGACATTTTTTTATATTTGTAAATAAGTTTAATCATTTTTCTATATTTGAAATCCTCCCTAATTTTATATAAAATAATAATAATAATAAAAAAAAAAAAAAGTTAATTATACACTTATTTATTATTTTTTATTTCATTATGTTCTTATGGTAACATTAGCAAATATCAAATATATTAGATGAGCATTTAAAATTTGTACAAGCATCTCATCTTTTTATATATAATTTTGATTTTGGCTTTAATTTGATAAGTTTATTTTTAAAAAAAAATAGTTTAATAAGGTATAGGAATCAAAATTCGAATTTTTATCTTTTTCTTAAGGTTATAGTAATTTAAAATATATGCTCAAGTTGGCTGTTATTAATGGTTTTATTCGACTTTGAGATTGTTTTTAAGATTAACATATCACTTTATAAATAAAAATAACAATAATGACAATAATAATAATAATAATATTTATGTTTTTAAATAGAGATGAAAAATTTATACTAAAAACCAAAATTAGAGACGATTGCATTTGTGTGGCCCGCGGGAGAGATAAAGCCCAATTCGTCAAATATGAGTTTTGTGGTGCCCGTTGCGCTAGGAAGCTTTCCGTGGTCCATCTCATCCAGTGAGATTATGCCACGTGTCACCTTATTCGTGGATCTCTGCTATCCACGTATTTACATTCGTAGACGGCTTGATTTTTTTTTTTTTGCTTTTGAAGAGTTTCTGTTTAATTAGTGATTTTCATGTGTATAATCCACGCCTCAATAGTCAATACAAACGAAAATAAAATGATTGAATTTTGGTTTAAATATTATTTAGATTTTGTTAATTCTAATCTCTTCTTATCTTAACCTTCAACTAATAATAGAATTTTAGGAGGTGTTTGGGGCAATAAGTTGGTTATTATAGTCGGGTTATGATAGTTTGTAGGGTGTAGATTATTTTAGTTTAGATTATAATAGTATGTGTTTGAAGTGTGAACTATTTTAGTTTGAGAAAGAAATAGTAAACACCTTAGCAAATAATAAAGATAAAATAGTAAAAACGGTAGTAAATAGGAAATACGATAGCAAATGAAAGTTTTGAAATAGTGTTGACGGTAGTATTGTTGATGATAACTCTTGCCCCAAACGCCCCTTGAATCTCACTAGGCTAAATTAAAAGTATAAATTTTGATATCAATTTCAACATAGTCTAATAACTAAAACATTAATTATAATTTTAACCGTCCATTGTTTAATTTTTTTAGTACAAAGGTAGGAAGAAGAAAAAAAAAAAAAAACTTAAAAGTAATAAAATTTTCAAAAATTAAAAAAAATAAAATAAAAAGAGTATAATCCAACTTTGGAATACGGTCTTCAAGTCAGATAGTTGAATATCTCAGCCTTTGTGCATGAAAAGCTAAGTTGTGAACAATAATTTAACAATTGCAATTGACAAAAAGGAAACCTTGAAATTTGAACGTATCGTCGCAAATCATAATGGAACCAACAAAAATTTGAACCTCATTTGCAATTCTAGCTTTAAGAGTTATGAAAATTTCTTTATACATGATAATAACTTCAATGGGTTTAGTGGAACCACTCAAAAGAAAATGACTCTCCATAGTAAGCCTAATGTCACCATTGGATTGTGAACTATGGCTCCTATTCTCATATCATCATTAAAGATTATCACACCTAGATAGACCAACAGCAAACATCCTCAGGATTTTAAGGTTTCGTTTGAGATTGTTGTAGCTTTTAAAATAATTGTTGGCACCTGTGCTCGTAGAAAATTAGTTATGGATAGAAGTAAAGGAGTATCTAGTAAATTTTAGTTTTAAATTAGAAAAATTAGTTAAGGTATTTGATAAATTAATACTAAATTAGTGTTATTTAGTTATATAATTATTTGAAAATATATATGATTTGAATTTCAACCATTTTTTTAATTAAAAAAGTTAATAATTTTTTTTATAAAAAATAATTGTTATAAGAATTTAAACCAACTAAAATTTAGAATAAATTTGAGAAAATAAATTAAGAAATGAAAATTTGAGATGGGTAAAGGAAGATACCAAATTTTTAGGAAAGTTAAAATCTAAAACGTCCATCAAATAACTTTTATAGGTTAGAATAATTTTAAAAGTGATTCGGGATAAATCAATAAATAAGTTGTTTTTCCAAAAACAATTCTCCTAAAATAGGGTTTTAAGATTTCAAAAGCAATCCAAATGGATGTTAGAAAGGTCTATCAAATGCATTACAAGGAAATTACTAACGTCCATGTTCAATTTTTTACCATGCAAATAGTGAACTAAACAAAAAAGAGAAAGTGTAGAATATGTCTAAAATGAGAAGGTGATTTTGAAAAATGTCTCTTTTAATTTGAAAAATATCTAAATATTTAAATGCGTGTTTATTCATTTTTGTATTCTTTACTATTCTACAGCCACTAATCCCCATGGCTGACCTAGAAGAACCCCCATTTTTTGTGAACAATTTTCGAAAGCGTCTCAAATTTAGTTTATTATAATTGAGTGTCATTGGGGTTCTAGGTCCTTGATATGGTGGATCATGATGGGAATGGTGAAATTCACATTGTTGGATTGTGGGTTGCTCATGTCTATGAAGGAAGAATCCTAGTTTTCAACAAATTGATGAACATTGGGAGTACATTCGACAATCCAATTGAAGCATGGTTGCATTTAATATATACTAAATTTTGTTTGTTGCATGACTCGATCATTAGTGTATAATATAACATAATATAGGTAATTTTTGGTACAAGTAGTACCATGATTTAACTTAATAAAAATTCTAGTTATTAAGTATAAGGTATTTGTGTGGTGTTGAGTGTAAATTAGGACTAACAAAAAAAAAAAATTAATTCAGTAGTATAAAATATTTGTATGAGAAAATCTAAGAAGATTTCAACTTGTATTTTAGTACAAGTAGAAAGAATTCTCAATTTAAGACGAGGGTGTTTGAAAGAGTAGATTGTTCTCCATATTGTGTGATCGTATAATTGATGATTGCTACATATGATATTAAGAAGTCGTGTAAGAAAGGGGAAGAGGGAGAGGAGATGGAAGGGGCAATATTTTTTAAGAGAATTTTTAGGTGCTTTCAAGTACAAGTATTTGTTAAGCATAAAACTTGAATGAAAAAGTGGGTGAGTTTATTTTCTAGATTTTGGATGGGGAAGTATGTTTGACTAATCACAATCAATTTTTTGGAATACATTGTATTTTTTGTCTCTCGATTTTATAAATTTATAGTGGGATAGAAAGTATTTTTGTTGGAACGGCTACCCTTCAATGGACAGGATTTGCTGGCAACGAACAATCACGAACGACAATCGTCAAGTAAATGTAACCTGCAAAACAGAAATCTCGCTTTCGGCGGACAAATGGTGAAGATGTCTACCATACCCACATTTGTATATCTTCTCACTCCCTTGAAGCTCAAACTCATAACCTCAAGTGAATATCCCTTGAGGCTTAAACCCATAACCTCAAGTATAAGTATAAAAAGGAGATTCCTATTTCAAAATTAACTAACGTGATATTCTTAACTAAAGGAATTTTTTTCTTTTCTCTTTTAAAATTTGAATTTTCACCAATAGTTCTATTAGAAACACTGTAATTAGTGCTGTGTTGATTTTACGATTATTTGACTTGATTGTTCTTCTATTTGCAGGAACATATTAATTTGCATACTAGTTAATTTGTGCCTCAACACTAAGTTTAAGGGTCTTTTTTTTTTTTTTTTAGATTTTGGAAACATATTAATAAGTTTTAATTTTTTTTCACTGTCCCTCAGTTTACGGTTGTTTCATTCTTGTGTTTATATTTATTTTAGTTAATTTTGAAGGGGTAGATTTGATTTAATTTTTATTTATTTCCATTATTTCTTCATTAATTTAAGGCTTAGTTTAGTTTGAACTGTTATTAGATTAGATTTTGTAGGTTTGGATTTTCTTTTATTAGATTCCACATCTAATTTGGTTGATTGCAGGAAGGGTATATTTGTCCACATTTTAAAATAGTAGAGTATATTTTAATTAAATATTTTACTGTTAGATATTTTTATATGAAAATTGGATTTAGACATTTTTCGTAAAATGACCAAAATAAAATGAGAAATGACCAAACAAATGAACAACTAATTTCGATACTATTTAAAATTTAAGAGTATACAAAAATACCATACTACCAAATCCCTATGAATATGGGGTATTTAAAAAAAATCTAACTTAAAAGAAGGATCTAATAAACTAAATCACCCTAAATATCTCATAAATTTGAATTTCGAATATAAGTATTGTCAAGAAAATAAAAAAATAAAATATATCAAAACTAACTTTAATTCTTTGAAAAGAAATATCTAAAAATAACATATACAAAACTAGATATATAAAATCTAAAAATGATAATTAGAAATTAATGGTTAAAAATAGTTTAAATCTCATACAAGCACAGTATAATAGCTTAAAACTTCATGAAATCATGTAAATGAAAATATTATATGCCAAAAAATTTGTCCACTATACCACACCATACTAAAACCTAAAGTGTTTGATGCCTAAGTGCAACAATTTTCCTATAGATATATAAATTCTTCAAATGCCCAATTCGTCTTTCAATTTAATCATTATCATTTGAAAATCTCACAAATTAATATGAAAAATACTTTAAAACCTTAATTAAAAAATAGATTACATTACTAGTTACAAGACATGGATTTCGAACCAATTCGTTTTTCAATCTAATCATTATCATTTGAAAATCTCACAAATTAATATGAAAAATACTTTAAAACCTTAATTAAAAAATAGATTACATTACTAGTTACAAGACATGGATTTCGACTGTCGCATCCTTTTCCAAGACAATCAAGAAACGTTGTCATGGTTTTGGCTGACTCGTTGAGGAAGATGAAGTTGATAATCCAAACGAGATTTATTTGTTGTTAGAGATGAGAACATAAACGATAAATATAATCTAGAGATAGAGATAAAGATATATATAATATTTTTTTGAAAATATAACAAAATCATTTATTTAATTAAAAAGATATATTTTTAAATTTCAAACCCTAATCAAATGTACAACCCAATATTATTTGTAAATATCATTTTAAAACTATCTAAAAAAAGCATGAGATCCCATATCCTAAGTGAAAATTTGTAAAAGTAAATATGGAACAATATACGAGTGGCAGATCTCTTCTCAAATACTAGTGTCTATATTTCCATACATTAAAAAAAATGATCACACTCACATTTCCGCCATTTACGACCATTTCTTCCATCTTTGGAAATCTCGAGACTAGGTAACAAATGGGCTATTAGTATTTGTTGTGAGTATTTAGCAAAGGCCCTTGACCCAACTGGTGCTTCTTAGCCCATTGCATCCAAATTCCTATTAGATTTGGTTACAGACAAAACATGGTCAAGTCCAGGATGTCTTTCTTTATTCTCATCTAAAATTTAATCACCCTCCTCACCTCCCAACAATGATTGGTTGATCATGAGAAATTCCCTACTTATTTTATATATATATAATGTTTTCATATGCATGTCACACTTTTATGAGTTGTACTTTTGCATTATTATAGCTTAGTTTTTGTTAGTCAATATCATATATGATCTAAATTAATACATATTTAAAAAGATTGAACATTTAATTTGAATAAGATTGATGAATTTAAAAGGTATTTTGAATGGTACGCACCAATACTTAATATCTTTTTTTAGTGTTATTTTTGTCATTGTAAATATATTATGTTGCTATAATCATAAAGCTAGAATACACTACAAGAAAAAGGGACTCTCCCAACGCTTAAAATAACCGTTGAAAAATACGTCGTCGAGAGAGAGATTATCTCCCGATTACGTAAGGGTGTCGTCGGGAGTGCTCAGTAACTCCCAAAGTGGTATGTGCCTCGTCGACAGTTTATAAGAACTCACGACTCCCCAAAAGCAGACATTGGGAGTTCAACAAAACTCTTGATGTCTTACCATGCTCGTCAGGAGTTGGGAACGAAGGTCAATCTAGACGGGTCGAATTCCTGATGAATTAAATAATTCATCGGAGTTGTGTAGGAACTCCCAATGGTTACGATAGCCCGTCGGGAGTTTCGATTTAAAACCCCAAATTCAAACCCCCAATTTCAGATATGATTTATTCCTTTCTACGAATCCTAAACATAAAACCGAAACCATCAAATCGAACCAGCTGATTCCGGTCGTCATTCGTCGCTATTCGTCCTTTAATTGTTCGTTCGTCCGCGTCGTCTGTCACCCAAATTGAACCAATCATTCATCCGTCGTCCATCATCGTTCGTCCATCGTATGTTGTTTGTCGTCTGTTTTCCATCATCCATTCGTTCTTCAATCTTCAAGGCTGTTGGTCATCGTCCATTGGAAACTACTTTTGGGTGAGTTAAACTTTGACTCTTAAAGTTGTTCGTTGAATATATTATGTTTTATATCCTTGATGTTACGTTCCATATTTATCATAATGGATGTCGTGGTATCATGAATTTCACATAATTAGAAATTATTTTCAATTAACTTTTGATAATTCATTATGATTGTATGGATATAAGTATTAAAATGTTGGTAATAAATGATTTTATTTCTTTGCAAAAACAAAAAGTAAGTAAGCAAATAAATAAATTGATTTCTATATGAAGGGTTTTGTAAATTAATTTAGCATTAATAGTTTTGGCATTGAATTTGGTGAATAGGTTTGTAGGATGAAAGGATAATGAAAGGAAAGAATAAATGGTATGGGTCATACTTCTTAGGTTGGGTGATTTTCTTATAAAGTTGTAATATTACCTCAACCTTATAGTTGTAAATGACTTCGGCATAGGAAAAAAAAAGGAAAAAAAAGGTATTTTAAGGGTAATGTAGTAGTTTATATTCATCGAAATATTTTGATTTACCAAAGAGGTATATATACAAAGGCTTTTGAATGATCTTTATCTTTTGTGTAACGTGTTCTCTCTATCTCTATCTCTTGAAATTAGGAATTTGGAAGTGTTATGATGTTTTTAAAAGATGGTTGTGCTTTTGACCCTCCCCCCAATTTCTTTTGCTATGATATTGTCCTATAACTTTGTTGAAAAGGTGTTTGTGACTTCTATTGAGATTTATTTCGATGTTCATTAATGAGTTTTATTTAGTTTTCTTGTTGAAATTTATTAGCCATTAATGAAAATGACATTTTCGGCTTAGATTGATATATTGTTGAGTTTTATGTCCTAAAACTCGTGATTTATAAACAATGAACGCATTCTGTAAATTGATAAAGTTGTTATTGAATATATGAATTGCTTATTTCGTTTTAGAAATAAATCCAATAAACTAAAAGATCCATGACTATTACATAGATACTTGAACTTTATGTGGAGACATAGAAGTAGATCAAGTTCGAGTAAATAGTCTATACGAATAAGATTGAGTGTCTTATTCTGGTAACACTATCGGATGTGGCTCACTCTGTGGTTGTTATAAGGGGTTGTGAAGTGCTACAAATGAAGTAATTCTGATTCGTTCATGTGATGATATGAGAAGTGATGGCGTCTTGTGCAATGAGTTTGCATAAGATCGGACCAAGAAATAAGTCACTTTTACTTTATAACGTTGTTTACTGTTTAAGACTAACTATTTCAAAACGATAACCTAGCTAACATGACCTAAATCCTAAGCTCACTATGAACTCCTATTTATTCGGGATTATCCTTAGATTTGTATGGGTGAGGGTTGGCTCAATAGCATTGGCTCAATAAGCCTCCCATTTTAGGGGTAAGACCGGGTAGATAGCTGGGGACATAGGGTGCAAGACAAAATTTACTCCTACCTGTTTTCAGGGATAGTAGAGAGGTTGTTCCCTTAAGTGTTGACTCTGGATCTTGAACAATGGGCCCCACTCTCTCGATTTGATGATCGGATCACAAACCAATTGTTCATTAGAGGATTAGTGAGACTTAAGGAACAAGACGTAATCTCGAGGGTAAAACAACCTTTTGACCCCACCGTTATTACGAACAACTTGTGAAGGGTTAACTTACTAATTATGGATATATCGAGTAGACACAATATATCTACAATGAGGGGAGTGCAACTACTGGGCTTTAGTGGAGTAACCCGATAGTTAACGAATGGGGGTTAATTCGGTGTAAAGAGTTTAGTAGATTAATCTCGGATCGTTGGAACCCATGATTTGTAGGTTCATTAGGTCCCCTAATAGCTCATAAACAGATTAGCCTTAGAATAGTGTGATAAATTGATTTGAAACGTTTAAATTCAAATTAAGGGAATTGGTAATTATATGTGATATAATTATACATTTAATTTTGGAATTAAACGTAATTGGAGAATCCATTAATATATAAATATGATTTAAATATTAATTTCATGAATAGGGATTTATGGTAATGGAATTGGTGACATTAATTTAATGTTTGATATTAAATTAATAGAATTAATTAAATTATTTAATTAATTATTAATTATTAATTTTATTAGAAAAATTGGTTATTAAATTAATTTTTATAAAATTAATAAAATTTCAATTTTAATTAAGGAATTAAAATTGAAAAAAGTTTTGATTTTGAAAATAAATTTCAATTTTTTTTAAAAAAAAAGGAAATTGAAAATGGAGAAAAATCCCAATGTGGGATTTTTCCACTTTCAAGCAAGAAGATTAGTCACCTTCTTACACACAATTCTACCACCAAATTCAATGGATAGTTGGAATCACTTGGAGTGATCAGTTTTGCATAAGAGTCATGTAATAAAACCACTATTGAGTGAGTGGAAAAGCTTATGCAATTGGCTGAATTGTTGAGTTTTTTAAGGTTGAAGAAGTTGTTCTTCAACAAGTTGAAAAACCAAAAAACCTTTCCTCCAGTTCCCTAAATTCAAGCTTGTTTTGAGTCCAACAACTCAATCTCAGGCTCCTAGAGAATAGTAGAGAAGCTCTAGTAGTGGTCCACAGCAAGGATTAGAGAAGATTACAACTCAAATTCGTGTTTGAAAAGGATTTTCAAAGGTATGTATTGAAACCCTCTTAATTCTCTGTGATTATTTTGATGTCAAAATTAAGGAATTAAAATGCTTAATGATCCTATTTTCTTCCGCTGTATGTTTCTGTATTCCAACATATATATGTAAGTAAGAAAAATTGTTAAAACCTAAGGGATGTAACTTTTTATTTATTATTATTATTTTTTTATAAGACATAACTTTGTTCAAAGAAAGTAAGGCTTAGCTACATTTTACCTTGAATGAAAAGATGATATGATGAGATTTTATTCCTCATTCTCTTTATTTATGAACCACCACCTATTAAATTGTTTCAATTTAATTTTTGTATTATTCATTATCTAAATAATACAGGTTATAATTTGTTTTGGATTACAAGTTGGTCAGAAAATGTTTGTTTTTAAGGATGAATAAAGAATGGATCAAACTTAGGAATAAGTTATCGGTGGAGTATAGAGAAAGAGTATAGCAGTTTTTAGATGTGGCTAAGTTTCATGTTGATGATTACGGACGAAAGAGATACCACAAACTTATTCGAAGACTTAATGACCAAAGCACGTAATAAACTGTATCCTAGTTATTCGCAATTTTCGTCCTTGAACATTTAGTGAAGTTGATGATATCAAATTTCTCAACGACTAGAGTAACAAATCGTTTGACATGTTGCTAAAATTGTTAAAAGGAATGTTTCCAGTCGGCACTGTTATACCTACTTCCTTTAATGAAGCTAAGCAAAAAATTGCTTGACTTAAGCCTAGGTTATGAGTCTATTCATGCGTACAAATACGATTGTGTATTGTACTGGGAAGAATTTGCATATTTGCAACAATGCCCTATTTGTGGTGAGTCTTGGTACAAAGTTAATGATGACAAGAGTAATAAAATGTCACATAAGGTATTACGTCATTTTTCATTGATACCGAGGTTAAAGCGATTGTTTGCATTAAAAGAAGGCGCTTCCAACATGAGATGGCATAAAGATAAGCGAGTTGATAAGTAAGATGACTTCATAAACGATGATGAAAAACAATTGTCTCCCAATAACAGTTCAAGTGCTGACGAATAGTTTGATTAGATGACGATGATGACTAATCATATATCTACTCGATTCTCTTTCTCTGTTTACACATATTTAATATTGATTTTATGTTGTTTTGTCTTTTTTGTGTTTGTATAGATATAATCTCAACCTCTAATAGGTAACATGAGGCAGAGGAAGAATTCCGAGAGCAAAAGATATATCTAGGCAATACGGGATCTTTTGTGGGTGACACTTCAGGTTAGTATTCGTACACATCTTCTGTTGATTGAAATACATCCTAAACTGTTTTAAATTTTTTATTCCTCAGATAGTAGCTCTCCATCCACTCAGAGGAAACACAAGCATTTTCTAAACACCAAGTTGGAAAAATACGTCCAAAAACATGGAATAATTCCAATCGTGATCAAAAAGGGAAGAACAAGCTAATTTGTCAACATTCGATACGATTTAGTAATGCGATTGGTGTTGTCATCAGATTTGCATTTCCAGTACAATGTCGTACTTTTACTGATGTTTCAAACGAATTTGTAGAATAGGCTAAGAATCAATTGTTGGTAAGTTTATAAGTTTGTTCTTTTAGATTATCATAAACATTATATATGCTAATTATTCCTTAATTCTTTTGTTGCCTGTGTTGGAGATCATGGGTGAAGGAGTATATCAGCATGCAACGGAAGCAACTAAACCATCATCTGGTATGATGACTTGAGTTTTAGTTAAACCCATGTACCGGTCATACTGTTGCACAATCCTCCCACTACGGCGAGGCATTCTTAACTCTTGAGAAGGATGTAAAGTACCAGTTTGATCAACAACTCTTGTTGATGGACCTGCTATATCAACAATCCTTGTTGATGCATTTGTCATTTCTGGACATTTCCTTTATTACTAGCTTACGGCGAGGTTGAGGATTCTTCATATGGTATTCCTCCAGGAATGTTGCATTTTTCGATACAAATACCTTATCTTCCTAAGGATCATAAAAGAAACCACTTTTTGTTTCTTTTGGGTAGCCTACAAATAGGCATACTTTTGAACGGCGTTCCAACTTTTTAGGATTTTGCACCAACACATGTGCTGGGCAACCACAAATTATGAAGTGACGTAAATTTTCTTTATGTTCTCTCCATAGCTCGTAAGGTGTTTCAGAAACACTTTCCGAGGGAACCATGTTCAAAATATACACTGCATTTCCAACTGTGTGTCCCTAGAAAGAATTTAGTAACTGAGCATGACTCATCATGGAACGAACCACGTCCAACAAGGTTTCGTTTCTCCTTTCTGCCACACCGTTTTACTGAGGTGTATCAGGAGCTGTGAGTTGAGACTGGATTCCATGTTCGATCAAATAGTTCTGGAATTCTAAGTCCATATATTCACCACCTCGATCTGATCGAAGTGTTTTAATCTTTTAACCTAATTGGTTTTCAACATCAACCTTATACTCTTTGAACTTTTCAAATGTTTCAGACTTTTGGTGCATTAGGTAAATATGCACATACCTAGAATAGTTATCAATGAAGCTGATGAAATATTCATACCCTCCTCTAGCTCTAACATTTAGAGGACCACAAAGGTCTAAGTGTACGAGTTCTAAGGATTCTTTGGCTCTAAGACCTTTTTTAAAAGAAGATCTTTTAGTCATTTTACCCTCAAGGCAGGATTCACAAGGTGATAATGAACTGTCTTCTAACTTATTTAGATGACCGTTCTTGACCAGTCTCTCAATCCTGTTGAGATCTATGTGATCCAGCCTCAACTACCAAAGATAGGCATTCGGAGAAATTTTCCTTTTCTTATGAGTCTCAGAAGTTTTAAACATCTTTATGTTCAAAACAGCTTTAACTTCAGTTGGTTTTAACAAATACAAGTTATTCTCTAATTTTGCAGAACAAATTTGTTTACTTTTTGTATTGGTGAATACTTCATCATAATAAAAAAAAACTTTATAATTTTGTTCTAGCAAACAAGATATAGATATTAGATTCCTTTTCATAGAAGGAATGTAATAAACATTTTTCAGATAAATGTACTTGTCTCCTATAAATAACTTCATATCTCCAACTGTTAGATATTTTATGTCCATGTAAACCATAATCAGTAAGTCGATCCTTCACAGGTCGTTCGTAATTAGCTAGGTCAAAATTACCGTTTTACCCCCATAAATACATCTTGTTCCTTAAGTTTCCACTAACCCTTTAATGAATAATTTGATTCATAATACTACTTATGAATCATGTCCCTCTCTGTCATGAGAAGGTGGGGCCTCGATTATTCAAGACTTGGAATCAGCACTCAAGGGAACAACCTATCTGCTAACCCTAAAATGGGTAGGGGTGAATTCTATCTTGCAGGGTTATGTCCCCAGCTATCCATCCGGTCTTATCCCCAAAATGGAAGGATTATTGTGCAATGTTGTTGGATTACTCTTACACATGCAAATCAAAGGATAACCCCAAATAAACAGGAGTTCATAACTAGCTCAGGATTAAGATCGAGTTATCTTAGGTTACTTTAGTATGAAATAGTCAGTTTTAACAGTAAACAGTCGTTATAAAGTAAGAGTGACTTATTTCTTAGTCCGATCTTATGCAAACTCATTGCATAGGACGCTCCCATTCCTCATGTCAATACATGAACGAATCAGGATCATTTTGTTTTTAGTATCTTTACAACAACTTGTAATAGCTACAGAGTAGGTCGCATCCAATAGTGTTACCAGAATAGGATACCTAATCTTAATCATGTACTATAGACCGTTTTGGCTGCTTACTTAAACTTGGTCCATCTCCATGTCTCTACATAAAGTTCAAGTATTCATATAATAGCCATGGATCTTAGTTTATTGGATTTAGACTTTTACATATGCAATTTATAGAATCAATAATCAGTTTATTGACTATAGAATATGTTTATCTTTTACAAACTATGAGTTTTAGGACATAAAACCCAACAATGTATTGGAGATGTTGTGTTGGAGACATTGTTGAGAGTTCTTTCTTCTATGTATTTGCGAAGACATATGTCTTTTGTAAACCATTTTGCCAACTTTTCTTTATTTTGTGTAACAAATAATACCATCGACTTTGTTTGTTTGTTTTATTTCTTATGTAAATATTTTCTTAGTTGCTTAATAATTTTACATATTTTAGGTTATTCATATCAAATTAAAAAAAAAATAAAAAAATGACTATCTCCCGACGACATATCCCGACCAAACTCCCAACGACAGAATGGATCTCCCGACGTGTTTTTTACCATTTTTTGACGATTTGAAGCATCAAGAAAGAGGTATTTTCTTGTAGTGCTAGATGGTCGTAGAATTAACACAGAGGGTTATGATACTACAAATGTAACTTTGTGACACTACAACATAGTACCATAATGCCTTGATTTAAAATAACCTCTTTAATTAAGGCTAGAGTACTAGTGCGAACTATGTTATAAAAGTTTACAACAAGGGAATTTTGAGATGAAATAAGACAAATTTTGTAGTGGTTAGAGGCTTAATTGGAGGACAATGATAACAATGAGAGCAAAGAAGGGACATAAATACAAGATGGAATAATTGGCGTGACAATGACTCGTTTTATTTTGCTATGAAATTTAGTATCAAACTTAGTTGTTTTGCTTTGGTTACAAGTAGTTAAATTAAGGCATGTTTGGTAGAGAATTTAGATTCTATTTTATGTTTTCAGATTTGTTGGATCGGTAACCTCTAGTGGACAGAAGATAACGATGTCAGACGTTGGAAAGTAACCTGCAAAACAAAATACCATTACAGGCTGAGTCTGAGGCTTGCTCTCTTTAAGACATCTTGTAGCTCTGCCCCTTTGTGCAAGTAGCTCAACTATAGCCACGCCGTCCCCAGGATAAAACAACCCAAATTAAAATGTCTCAAATGGAACTGCACTGGAACTGATCGAAAAACTCACACTCTTTAAAGACTAGTATGCTCGGTAAACCAAACACGTAAAGAGAGATGAAGGAATCGAGAGAGAATGAGAATGAGACTGTGAACTTTGTTTTTGTTGCATCAAACTAATTAAAATAGGCCTTGAAGACCAACGGTGGTGCGAAAAGAACGGAACGAAAAGTGTGCCTAACCTCTGAACGTGTGCGAAGACTATGCGTAAGGAAAAAAAATAAAATTTATTATTATAAAATAAAAATTCAACACATACACATCGTGTCTCGCCTTGCCTCACCATGCCCGACCAACCGGACAAACGGCTTAGGCAGTGCGTACATATGGGATGTCCACCATACCCACATTTTCCTATCTTTTCACTCCCTCTAAAACATGGGTATTCCCTGGGGCCCAAACCCACAACTCAAAGTAGGGGCTTATAAATGAGGTTCTATTCTTCAATATTTACAATGTATGATTCTCAAGAGTTTTTTTTTTAATTTAAAATTTAAATTTCACTAACAATCCCCCAGTTGAAAATCTAAAACCATAAGGAAATCATTTTTCATCCAGCAATATCAGTTTGTACAACACTGTGCTTAAGCAAAGGTGTTTTACGACTAGAATCTTTAAATAGTGTAGATGATTCAGAATATACTAGAGTAACCCTTGGTTTTGAACTATATCTCCAATAACATCTCACACACAACATCATTAGGGTGTAGTTCAAAAGTCCATGCTTTAAGGCCTAGCACGTGTATCCCAATTTAGTGAACGCTCTAGAGAGTTTGCTTAAAACTCCATAGGAAGCAGCCCCCACTTCTATCTTCATATAAGTGAGTTTATCAAGAGTACTCTTGTAGCTAGGTACCCTACTTACATCAAGTATAGATCTCATTAAGAACTAAGTTCGACCTTTCTTACGCTTCAGGATATCATGCTTAGACTCTAGGTCATAAGAAGGGAACTCTATGTTCGATTTAACTGTTAAGAATGTCAGGAAACTCCCAGTTCGTAGCTTCTAAACATATTTTATTTTGCAATAGAAGTATTATTGAGACTTCATTCAATAAAAGTGTTATTGAAATTGCATTCTATTATCAAATCTAATGAATAAACCCATGACTATAGTATGAATACTTTAACTTTATATAGAGACATAAAAGATGATCAAGTTTTAGTATATAGCCAAAAAGGTCTATAAGTATATGGATGAGATTGGGTACCTCATCTTGGAGACACTATGGATGCACCTCACTTTGTATGTTGATACAAACGATATGATCCTGAAATCGTTCATATAGAGACATTTGAGTGGGAGCATCCTATGCAAAAGACATTTACATAATATCATACCACAAAATAGTCACTTTCCTTTATAACAACCGTTTACTGTTAACACTGACTATTTCAAATCGATGGCCTAAGTTAATTCGATCTTAATCCTCAACTAACTATGAACTACTGTTTATTCAGGATTATCCTTTGATTTGCATAGGTGAGAGTGGTTCAACATCACCGCTCAATAAGCCTCTCATTTTAGGGATAAAATCAAATAGATAGCTAAGGACGTAGTCCTACAAGATGGAATTCACTCCTACCCATCTTAGGGTTAGTAGATAGGTTGTTCCCTTAAGTACTGATTCCTGGTCTTGAACAAAGCAATCCCCCCCCCCCATCCCCTCTCTCCCTCATGATAGAGGATCAATGGAGACTTAAGAAGCAAAATGTATTTATAAGGGTAAAACAGTAATTTTGACCTAGATGTAAATACGAACAACCTGTGAAGGATCGATTTACTGGTTATGATTAAATCAAGTGGACTGAAATATATCAACAACGAGAAGAGTGCAACTATTGAGCTATAATGATATGTTTTTGGTAGTTAACGGATGTTGATTAATTTGGTTTAAAGAGTTTAGCCAATTAATCTTGAATTGTTGGAGCTCATGATCTATAAGTCTATAAGGTCCCTATACTACTTTGTAAAAGATTAAACCTTGGGTTAGAATATTAAGTGACTTTGAAATGTTCAAATTCAATTTAGGATTTGGATAATTATATTCAATATAATTAACTTTTAGATTTTATTGAAATTAAACATATTTGGAGAGTTCGATATATTTAAATAATGATTTAAATATTAATTACATAAATAGGATTTATGTTTGAATTAGGTGAATTATTAATTTAACATTCGATATTAAATTATTATTAATTATTTATTTAAATCAAATTTCAAATTTTAAATTCAATTTCATAAATTGATCTTGAGTTTAATTTAATTAATTCAAAAAATTAAATTAAATTAAATTAAATTAAAGTTTGAAAATTTGATTAGTGGATTTATCCCAAATATTTAATGGATTTATCCATGTTTTAACACTTAACCCACTTCCATATCGCTTTTTGAAGTGTCAAATGTTTGATTAATGGGTGCTTGCATGGTTAAGTTGAATATATACTTCAATTTTGATAAGTTTGAAGGGCATGCAGTTGATTTTTACAGAAAAATTTTGCTGAAAAGAATTTTCAGCAAACCCTCTACAAACCACTTAAAATGTCCTTTCAATTTAGAGTTCCACCACTCAATCCAAGGCTGAGATTAGTATAGAAGAAAATTTTGGTGGTCTACTGAAGAAATTGAAGATCAATTTCGTGGAACTTGTAAAGAATTAGTGGAAATCTACAAAGGTAATAATGTTGAAATCCTATTGCTTTGAAACTATGTGTTTGCATGCTCGTTACTCATATTAATGTAATTAGAGTGCTTAATGATTCTGTTACCTTCTATGTATTGTATGTTTACTCTATCAATTGGTATCAGAGCATTATTTAAACACTCAATTAACGTTAATTTGAGTATGATGAGTGAATTTCATGAGATGCATGTTATGTTGACTGATATGGTTATTCATCCAGTTTTAGCATTAGATTCTTCTTTGATTATGTTGTAATAATTGTAATTGGCACTTGATTGATGATCTTTATGTGTGCTTAGGGGTTTGTAATTTTATTGGAGTCAATATAGTTAAAATTAGGTTGTAATTAAAGGTTCAAGCAAGCAAGGTCAGCTAGAGAAAACTCAAAATGGTGCCACTGCCAGGCAATGTTACAACGCTGATCATAGAGCGTTGCAACGCTATTCTTCTTGAAGCCCGAGGCATTGCAACACTAGGATGGAGCATCACAACGCTGCTCATCTTGGTCCAGAAATGTGTGCGCAAGTAGTTAATTTGTGGGTTTGGATCGGTTTGATCGGTTCGGTTGGCTTGAAGTTCGATTCAACCCAGTTTGGTCTGATTCAGCTTCTTTTGGAGCATTGGAGGGCTGGTTCAGGCAATTTGGGTTCAATTTAGGTCAGTTCGAATGATTTAGAGTCACTTTGAAGCTTTTTCTGTATTAAAATTGTAATAATTAGCCTATTTGCTTGCTTAGGATGCCAAAGTTGATCCTTATCAGTGTTGTTTAAATATTTATGCATGTGTTGTATGTTATATTTAAATTAAAACATGTATGTGCATATTGTATGCCATATAGATTTAAAATCCCACCATAGGAAAGCATGTTTCATGCATTAACATATGTTATAAATTAATTATAATATATAGTATGCATGTTTAAGGTTTCATAAGTTTAATATAATTGTTATATTAAAGTATGAAATGCTTAAGTGTATGTTATAACATGTCTATAGTTTTATAAGAGTTATAAAATGAATTAGACATTTAAAATCTATAACAAAGATAAGTTGTATGCTCACTTAGATTTAATAACAACATGTTTTAATAGTTAAAATAGGTCATTATCTAATAAAACATGGTTACAAACTCAATCGATCTATAATCCTGTCTAAGGCTAGGGATACTTAAGTTGGTTTACGTAACACCTGCTACCTGAGGATTATAACCAAAATGTTGAGCGTTGTTAATTGGTTTATGAGCATGTGTGAGTAGTGTGAAGTAATAAAATGGTTTTATCACTTAGACATCGTAGGTTAAAATCCAAATACAAACATTATAATTGGATAAACCACATAGACCTAGGATGTTTATTAGTCAAAATATACCTAAGTACAAGAGATACCCAACACAATTAAAACAGTTCACTGAGAGATCAATAATATATACGATATATTGTTTTTAGCTCTCACGTCCCTAAGAGTTCACACTGTGAGATCCATGCTCGGCTTTGTGTCACTTTTATCGCGACTGCTCCATTCGAAAAATGTTTACATGGGTAAAAAACAAGGTGAATAGGGGAAGTAGTTCATAGTAAGTGGGTGCAAGAAATGTGTCAATATATCCTACGGTCTATTCCATTAATTTGAAGCATGGGATTCTTATGTTGCGTCTGCTGTCGTTTTTAGGCAGCATTAGCTAGTCGTTTTTATGGCTATCCCCTCGGAGAGTTGTAACATAGGATTTAGAACAACTCAAACTTCAGAAATGAATAGGGTTTCTTAGTTTTGTCTTGAACATTATCTTCCAATTCGGGGCATGTTTATATCATTCTATGAAATCTAACAATAAAGGGTCACACTTATAACAGTTACTAAGTGTTAGTAAGTTCTTGACTGAAAACAGTAACTAAATGACTATAAGAATAAGAGTTATTCTGGATATAGTATTTAGTCAAGAAGGTCTTGCTTTATTGAAGGAGCATTTGACTACCCGTCGGTAGCATCTATTCTAACTCACTAAAGTATCGTTGCAAATAAATAAAGAAATATGGGTACTTTATTACTTTTGCTAAATTTAGATTCAGATACAATTTTCTAATAGATTTTGTTTATATTTCAACGTGTCGAACTTGATAATTCAACTTCTAGCCTCCGGTAAGTTCAATGGTGAGGGTTATTCAAATTGAAAATTAAACATAAATACCATATTAGTTATTGATGTTTTGAGATTTGTTTTAACGGAGGAATTTCCTCCTCTTCCCAGTTCAAATGCAAACCGAAATGTTCGAGATGCCTATGACAGGAAGGTCAGGGCTAATGAAAAAGCCAGAGCCTATATTTTAGAGAGCATATCTGATGTGCTTACTAAAAAGCATGAAGCCATGGTCACCGCTCAAGAGATCATGGAGTTGTTACAAGGGATATTTGGAGAATCGTCCTCATCGGTACGACATGATGCTATAAAATACGTCTACAATTCCTGCATGAAAGAAGAGACCTCTGTTAGAGAACACATCTTAAACATGATAGTCCACTTTAATATTACGGAAGCAAATGGCATTGGCATAGACGAGAAAAGTCAAGTTAGTATGATCATGGAGTCTCTTCCGAAGAGCTTCTTAAAGTTTCGTAATGAATAAGATTGATTACAATTTTACCACTCTCTTAAATGAACTCCGAACTTATCTATCTTTAATAAAAAAAAATAAAGAAGGAGAATCAAATGTTGTTTTCGAAAAGAAATTTCTGAAGGGGTCTACATTGGGTACAAAACCTTCAGAAAAGAAATTTGGTCCTTCAAAGGATAAGAGTATCCAAATGAAGAAGAAAAGAAAAGGGAAGAAGAAAGATCCTGCTTAAAAAAAGCAAGAATAAAGTTGCAAAAAAAAATTTCCATTATAACGAAGATGGGCATTGAAAATAGTATTGCCCAAAACATCTTACGGAAAAGAAAGCTGAGAAGGCAAACCAAGATAAAATTTACTTGTAATAGAAACATATTTGGTGGAAAGTTCTCATTTGACCTGGATACTGGGTTCAGACGCCGCTAATCATATTTACACTTTCATTTAGGAAACTAGTTCCTTGAAGTAGCTATCAGAAAATGAAATGATTTTCAAGGTGGGAACAAGTGAAGTCATTTTAGCTGAAGCAGTAGAAGACATCAAGTTATGTTTTGGAGATTTTTAAATTTTACTAGAAAATGTATATTATGTACCTAAAATGAAAGGAACTTAATCTCTGTATCTTGTTTACTAGAACATATGTATAAAGTAACTTTTGATATAAATGGAGTGTCCATTAGTTCAAGAGGTGTTCAAATATGTTCTACTAAACTCGAAAATAACTTGTATGTGTTAAAACCAACTGAGGCAAAAGCTATTTTAAATATAGAGATGTTTAAAACAGTGGAAACTGAAAATAAGAAACGAAAGATTTTTTCTAACGCCTATCTTTGGCACTTAAGACTTGGTCACATAAATCTCAACAGGATTGAGAGATTAATAAAGAATGGACATTTAAATCAGTTAGAGACAAATCTTTACCTCCATGTGAATCATGTCTTAAGGGGAATGACTAAAAGATATTTTTTAGGAAAGGGTCTTAGAGCCAGAACCTCTAAAGCTTATACATTCAGATCTTTATGGTCTAATGAATGTTAAAGCTCGGGAAGGATTTAAGTATTTCATCAGTTTTATTGATGATTATTCCAGATATGGCTATGTTTACCTAATGCATCATAAGTCTGAAAGTCTTGAAAAGTTCAAAGAATACAAAACAGAGGTTGAGAACCTATTAAATAAAAGGATTAAAACCCTTCGATCAGATCGAGGTGACGAGTATATGGATTTACAATTCCATAACTATTTAGTAGAACATGAAATTTAATCTCAACACACTGCACCTGGTATACCACAACAGAACAGTGTAGCAGAAAGGAGAAATTGAACCTTATTAGATATGGTTTGTCCAATGATGAGATATGCCCAGTAACCTCAGTCCTTTTGGGGGTATGCAGTACAAGATACCATATATACTCTGAATATGGTTCCCTCAAAAAGTATTTTAGAAACATCATATGAGTTATGGGGAGGATGTAAAGGTAATTTATGTCATTTCAGAATTTGGGGATTCTCAGTACACGTGTTGGCGCAAAACTCTAAGAAATTGAAACGACGTTCAAAAGTATGCCTATTTGTAGGATACCCTAAAGAAACAAAAGGTGGTCTATTTTATGATTCTCAAGAAGATAAAGTATTTATATTGACAAATGCTACATTCTTAGAGGAGGATTGCATAAGAAAGTATCAACCTTGTAGTAAATAGATATTAAATGAGATGTCCATTAAGTCTATAGATAAATCAACAAAAGTTGTTGATCAAGATGGTCCTTCAACAAAAGTTGTTGGTCCATCACATCCTACTCATGAATTGAGAATACCTCAACGTAGTGGGAGGGTTGTTCAACAGCCTGACCTTCTACATGGGTTTAATAGAAACTCAAGTCATCATACCTGATGATGGCTTAGAGGATTCATTGACCTTTAAACAGGCAATGAGATAGAGACCAATGAATAAAAGTCATGGACTTAGAAATGGAGTTAATATACTTCAGTTCTGTCTGGGAGCTTGTAGATCAACCAAATGTGGTAAAATCTATAGTTTGCAAGTGGATCTACAAAAGAAAGCGAGACCAAACTAGTAAGGTGCAAACCTACAAAGCCAGACTTGTGGCAAAAGGTTTTACCCAAAGAGAGAGGGTAAAATATGAAGAAACCTTCTCTCCTGTTGTCATGATTAAATCTATTAGAGTACTTTTATCTATTGCTGCAGTTTATGATTATGAAATATGGAAAATGTATGTCAAGACAGCCTTTTTGAATGTTCATTTTGATGAAAGTATTTATATGTCTCAACTAGAAGGGTTTATTGAATAGGGTCAAGAGCAAAAAGTTTGCAAGCTTAAAAGATCCATTTATAGGTTAAAACAAGCATCTCGATCATGGAATATAAGATTTGACATTGTGTCAAATCTTATGGCTTTGAATAGAATGTTGAAAAACCTTCTGTTTACAAAAAAAATAGTCAACAAAACTATAGCTTTCTTGGTACTTTGTATTGATGATATCCTGCTTACTAGGAATGAAACAGGATTCCTTGCTGACGTAAAGAGATGGCTAGCATCGCAATTTCAAATGAAACATTTAGGAGATGCTCAATATGTTCTTCGAATCCAAATTGTTCGGAATTGCAAGAACATAATGCTAGCATTATCTCAAGTATCTTATATTGACAAAAAGTTGTCAAGATATAATATGCAAAATTCCAGAAAGGGTATGTTGTCTTTTAGACATGGAATTTATTTGTCAAAGGAATAATGTCCTAAGACACCTCAAGATGTTGAGGAAATGAAAAGAATTTCTTATGCATCAGCAGTCGGTAGCTTGATGTTAGTTATGTTGTGTACACGCCCAAACATATGTTTTGTAGTTGGAATAGTCAGCAGGTTTCAATCCAACCCTGGACACAACTATTGGACTACTGTTAAGAACATCCTCAAGTATTTTCGAAAAACAAGGGACTATTGATGCTTGAATTTATGAGGTGTGGAAAATATGGATGATATGTGTTGATGGATAGTGTTGTGCATTCAAGTTTCCCTAGAGGAATCCAAGTGTAAATTCCTCTGAATTTCCTGGTAAGTCTAGGGTCGAACACAGAGACTTGTGAAAATAGTTGCGTTGGAGATTTTTATGAAAACTTGCGGTAACCAGTTGAATAAATAAGTGTTGGGTTGTTGTTGCGTTGATGAAAATAATAACAAATGCGACAGAGTTCGAAAAGAGTTGGTAAACGGGAAATACGATGAATATGCGGTGAACGGGTTGAGAAGGTTTCGGCTAACACTCCCTAGGATGCGTTCATGTCTTGTGATCATGTAACATGCATACAATAGTAAACCACTTCTAGGCGTGAATGCCATGACTTCTAAGGCTAGAATGCATGCGATAAATATGCGATAAGTCTACAAGGTTTACACATAAACCTCTATCTCTATTTATGCGATGACAACATGACATTTACACAAATATGTGACCACATAATATCATTCCTATTCTTAGGATGCATGCGATGCAGGTTGACAAACAGAGCTTATCTCTAAGTCCCTATCTCTTGTTTATGCAAGCCTAATCTTGTTCTTTCGAGTTAGATTCTAACCTAGCTCTCTCGAGACATTAGGTTCTTTCTTTAGATTCTCTCTCGAGTAACTTTAGGGGTATTTTGCATAACATAAAACAAGAAAATCGCAAGCAATGAACTTCCTAGATCATGTTAGTTTAGTTCTTCTCAACCCATTCAGCTAGTTTAGCTACTCATGCCTATTAAGAGAGTGAGCAGATGTAGAAATAGAACTTCTATTGAATAGATATAAGATGAAGTACAGAATAACAATGCAAGTATAGTAAAGAGCCTGAAGCAATTTCTTGCTACCAGGCGTTACACTGTTCTACTCGTGCTCTAAAGATATTCTCGCTTTCGCGAGAGTCAACCCGCTCTATGCTCTTATGCCCCAAGGTTCTCTCTCGAGCCGCCTTGGACGATCTCCGACGTCACCACTCTTCTCTAACTCCACTGTAAAATGGAAAAGAAAGCTATGAACAGAGGTGTGAACTTGTAAAGTGATGTGAAGTAATCGACTGCTTAACCCCTTCTCTGAAGAATGCACTTGGTATTTATAGGGCATCAAAGGTGAAAGGCAGCTTCTCTCTCCTGGTTGTACAGATGGGACAGCTTTAATTCCCGACTGATGCGCTGGATAATTGTCACCGATAAAGCTAGATGTACTTTGTGACCATTATCGGCTATCAACTTAATTTGGATCCGACTGTCGTCAGCTTTCTGTCCCATCGATCTTAATTGTCCTTTTGTCTGGATGCGCCCACCATGTTGCAGTGATTCTTCTTGGGTGGATGTTTGCGAGCACGATCAACGCAAAGTCTTGCGGTGAAGTTGCGCTCGACCAATGTATTCCTATGATCACATTCTTTGCATTGCGTTAACGCATTATTCTGCACAAAAATATAAAGATCAACTGCTCTAATGCATTGGACACATGTGACCGCAATATTAAAGAATTTATGCTTAATGGATGCAATTTAACATATTCTATTTACGCAATCCAACGTTGTTTAAGAACTTAGCATTAGGATAACGTGCATTTTTGCCCATTATCAACTATATGCTGGTATATGATCCTAAGGATCGGATCCTTACGGGATACACTGATTCTGATTTTTAGGTTAATGTAGATTCTAGAAAATCTACTTCATGTTCAGTATCCACTCTTAACGGAGGAGCTATAGTATAGAGGAGCATCAAATAGAGTTGTATTGCTGACTCCACTATGGATGCTGAATACGTAGCTGCACGTGAAGTAGCTAAAGAAGCAGTATGGCTCAGAAAATTCCTAACTAATTTAAAAGTGGTTCCAAATATGCATCTGTTGATCACCCTGTATTGTGATAATAGTTGAGCAATTGCCAACTCAAAGGAACCTAGAAGCCATAAACGCAGAAAACACATCGAGCGAAAGTACCATCTCATCAGGGAGATAGTACACCGAGGAGACGTGATAGTCACAAAAAATAGCCTTTGAAGATAATCTTGCCGATCCATTTACAAAGGTCCTCACGGCTAAAGTCTTCGAGGGTCACCTGGTAGGATTGGGACTACGAGCTTCATAAATCTAGGGCAAATGGGAGAATGTCAAGGGTATTTAGATACCCTAGTTTATTGTATTTTCTCTCTTTTCCTCAATATTATATATTTGTATATATTTGTAACTCACTAGAGTTTTAGTCCAAGTGGGAGATTGTTGGGAATGTCCGAAAACTCGCAATTCGTAATTTCTAAACATATTCTATTTTGTAATAAAAGTATTATTGAGACTTCATTCAATAAAAGTGTTATTGAAATTTCATTTTGTTATCAAATCAAATAAACAAACACATGGCTATAGTATGAATACTTTAATTTTATGTAGAGATATAAAAGAGGATCAAATTTTAGTATATAGCCAAAAAGGTATATAAGTATATGAATGAGATTGGGTACCTCATCCTGGGGACACTATGGATGTGGCCCACTTTGTATATTGATATAAACGATGTGATCTCAAAATCGTTTATTTGAAGACATGCGAGTGGGTGCATCCTATGCAAAAGACGTTTGCATAAGATCGGACCACGAAATGTCACTTTCTCTTATAACAATTGTTTATTGTTAAAACTGACTATTTCAAATCGATGGCCTAAGGTACTTGATCTTAATCTTGAGCTAACTATGAACTTCTGTTTATTCGGGATTATCCTTTGATCTACATAGGTGAGCGTGGTTTAACATCACCGCTCAATAAGCCTCCCATTCTGGGGATAAAACTGAATAGAGAGTTGGGGACATAGTTCTGCAAAATGGAATTCACTTCTATTCATCTTAGGATTAGCAGATAGGTTATTCCCTTAAGTAATGATTCCTGGTTTTAAACGAAGGCGTCTCGCCCTCTCATGACGACAAGGGATATGGTTTATTAGTTGGACTATAAACCACTTGTTCAATAGAGGACTAGTTGAGACTTAAGGAGCAAGATGTATTTATAGGGGTAAAACGATAATTTTGACCTAGTTGTAAATACGAATGATCTATGAATGATCGATTTACTGGTTAAATCAAGTGGACATAAATATATTTATAGTAAGAAGAGTGCAACTATTGAGCTATAGTGGTATGTCTCGGTAGTTAACGAATATTGAATAATTAGCCAATTAATCTCAAATCCTTGGAGCTCATGATTTGTAAGTTTATAAGGTCCTTCTATTAGCTCGGAAAAGATTAAACCTCGGGTTAGAATATTGAGTGAATTTGAAATGTTCAAAGATTAAACCTAGCTCATTCATTCCTTTCATGTTTTTCTTCCCAAATAGCGAAAGGTGAGGGGTTCCAGGGTGCTGCTAAGGTCAAGGTCTGCCACAAGCCACAATCACACTTCCGGAGTTTTTAGAGTTGTTGATGTAAATTTTGTAGTTAAGTCTTGGATTTGTATAAGCATTACATCGTTGTAATAAAATGGGCCTACTCAATCAATTGTCTCCTTGACTTAAGTTTACTATAAGTAAAGAGATTCAGATGGGCAGTGGGTATTATAAGAGGGTGGTATCTGCAGTCCCTCACGCTTCACCTCGAGCTCAGGAGGAGGGCTCGGGGTGGGGTGTGTAATGCGATGATTTATCATGCGATGAAAGGATGTGTGGATGCATTGATCATGCAAGTTTTCCTAACAAAGCCCAAGTATAAGCCTTCTTAGGGTCCTGGTAAGTCTAGGGTCGAACGCATGGATTACTAAATAGATATGAGACAGGCTCTCTGATCCTATTGTGATGGTGATTAAGAAGTAAATGGTGATTTAACTTTGATTTTCTAATGTGATGGAATTAAATGCACAGCGATGAAAGGGTGATGTTGTAATAAATATGCGATAAAAGGATTGAGAAGCGGTTTTGCTATCATTTCTTAAGATATTGTACGAGTTATGCGATCATGCTATACACAAATATTAATCCCTACATTTCTCAATGCATAATGACACATTTCCTATGTCTAGGACGCATGCGATGTGTATGGAACACAGCAGATAGAACTTATTTCTAAGTCTCCACTCTTGTTTATGCGATCTAATCCGACTCTCTCAAGCCTAGATTCTGTCTTTAGACTACTCTCTCAAGTACTCTAAGTGATGAATACAGCATCATATGACAAGATGATCGCATAAAGTGTACAGCTTAAGTCATGCTAGCTAAATTCTTCTCAACCCATTCACAAATTTAGCTACTCATTTATGGTGTAAAGAGACTGAACATAAATTGAAATGAAGTTTCCATACTTGCAAATAAAGTGTTTAAGTACAAAACAATAAATGGTGTAAGTATCAAGTCAGGTAAGCAATGTCTTGCTCTCGCAAAGGTTTAGTGTCTCTCCTCCATGCTATTTCCGGCAGTCTCTCGACTACTTCGAAAATTAATTTCTTCTCAAGAATTCCCTTTCCTCCGCTTGGTCTGCTTTGCTTAGTCTCTCCTACATGCTCCTGGTTTGGTAGCATTGGGTATTTATAGACTTCCAGACAAAATAGTTCCTCTCACTAATGATTGCGTGGATGGGCAGCATTAATTTTCATACCCTGTTGTGCCGTCTGAATGTTCCGGAAGTTCAATGTATTTGCAACGGTATGGTCTTTAACGACCGTCATTGAATTTCTGATTTGACCATTATCGGCTTTACGTCCCATCATATTTTATTACATTAGGCCACCGCCTTTATGTAAGGTCATCACGTGATCATCTTTGAGGTACCCTTGGATCGCAAACTCAAAACGTGCTATCGCATTGTTTCTGCATAGAATAACTTAATTTAATTACTTTTATGCGATGAGCGTTAGCGATCGCAATTTTTCTTTTAGTTTGGCGCATTTAATCGTAATATTACCTATTTATCATCGCTTTCTCCTATTATTTTAATAATTTGAGCTTTAATAACTTATATTTCTATCAGTTATCAGTGTGACAGCTTAGTATTAGAGGATAAGTTTTTGGGAAAGTTGAAGAGTTAGCCTAGTATCAGAGAAAAGGTTTACATAAACCCTGGGAAAGGTTAGATTGAGCTGATACCATTTTGGTATCAAATCATAAATTTTTCTTGAAAACCAGAGGGTTGAGTTAGAAAAACCTAAGGTTTGAGTTCAGTAAAACCAGATGGAAGTGTGGTAAGTGTAAAAGTTTAAGGAGAAACCTAAAAAATAGTCAAAGTGAGACTAAAAAGAATAGTGGAAGTGGCATGACCTAGCAGGCAACCTGAGTTAGAACTCACAACACTACCTGAAGATCTACCGAGGAAGGTAAGTATGAATTTAAGTTATTCTCATTCAGGATTTGAGATTGAAAAGTTATTGTAGATAGTTTGGTTCGACGACTAGCTAAAAGACAGCTAGAAGAGGTATCGTTGGACAAACTAAGGAAAATAATGTCAAAGTAGCGCAGCGAAAGCGTGGTAATAAACAGGTTATAAGAGTTTACAACAGTGGTTGTTGTGAAACCTTAAATCGAAGTTAGTTCGAATAAATGGACGAAATTTCCTTAAGGGGGAAGTAATTGTGAAACTCGGATTTCCATTTTTCCTACTTAAGCAGGCAATTAAGGGAATTAACTAAATGTAAGTTAAATCCTATGTTGAAGAGAAGGAAATTTCTAAGTATTGAATAGATTTTCCTTGAGTAGCTTTGAGATAAGCCTGTACTAGTGGAATTTGGCTAAGTGTGAAATCAAAAGAAGCCATGCGTTGGGTGTTAAGAAACATTAACGCATGAGATAGGTTGAGTAAGTAGAGGTTTAAAATAGATTAAGCATTAAAGCCAAAGGCAACCATGCGTTTGTGAGGTTGGACGTATGATTGGCTGAGGCGTTGGCAAGAGGCATTGCCCAAGTTGCTCATGCGTTGAGGATGCATGAGCGAGAGTGGAGAGAGCGAGATTTTGAGCGCAAGGCGCTAGGCGGGTGATCGTATAGTAGTGAGCGGTGCTACACAATGAGGTAGGTGATCGTGTAGCAAATGCGCGACGCTATGTGATGAGGTAAGCGATCGCGTAGCAAATGCGCGGAGCTCAGCGATGCGGAAGGCGATTGTGTAACTGCGTGCGACGCTAAATGATGAGAAGTGATACGCTAGACGATCGGGCTATACGATAGGCAAAGACACTACACGATTAGTGTAGACGCTAGACGATAAGCGTAGAATCTAAATGATAGCGCTAGATGATAGCACTAGACGATAGCGTTAAACGTTGAGCGGGCACTAGACGATGAGCATAGATGCTAAACGATGCACGGGTGCTGGGCGATAGACTACACGATGGTGCTACACGATAGGTGGAATACTAAGCGATGAGCGTTGTACGATAAACGCAGGCATTAGGCAATGACGCTATGCGATGAGCGAATGTGCTAGACGATAAGGCATTGGTGCTACACGATAGAGCTAAACGATGAGTGCGGCAGCTAAGCGATAGGCTATGCGCGAGATCGTTTGCTAAACGATTGAGCTACACGATTGGGCGTTGATGCTATGCAATGGACACAGACACTAAACGATTATAGTAATAGAGTCATTAAGCAACTGAGCTAAGCGAATGAAGTGCAAGAGCTACACAATGGACTAAACGATGGAACAGTGCTGAAGCTTGCATTATACGAGGTTGATGAGCTTATCCGGACAAATGTCTATACCGAGAGGTGGTTAGACTTGAGTTAATAGAAGTTGGACGAATTAAGTTTCATGCACAGGAAGTTTTATGCATGAGGAAGACAACTCAAGTAGGTGTGTGGCATAAGAGTAGGTGAATGGCAAAGGAAGTAGGTGGTGGCAAAACATGGTGCAAATACTTCAAGAGTAGAAGGTGTCTTACATTGGAGGCCTTAAAAGGTGAGAAGGATCATTTCCTTTAGCCTATAAATACTATCACAAGATGTCTTTTCAAATCATAAGCCAAATCCTCTTCAAAGAACGTAAGGAAGAGTGTTAGAAGGTGGATTTGGAGGAGACCATGCATTGATCATGAAGTTCCAAGAGGAGGAGATGCTGTCGGACAATGAAGTCTGGAAGTAAGATCAACTTGGGACGAAGAGTTCTCCCAGAATACTCATGCGTTTTGATTGATTCTAAAGCCACCTGATAGTTCTGAGAGTCTAGTTTTCAGGGTAGGGCTACCGGAGAAGAAACTTCAAGTAATCGGGCTGGAGAGTGAAGAAAAGATAGAAGGATCGAACTGTCAGGTAAGCTTAGGTTAGTCTTGATGATTTGAGGATTCCAGTCAAATCACGAGAAGTTATGAGCTAAGATTTTAAGGAAAACTTCCTAAGATATGTTAGAGCATTTTTGTAGAAGGAAGTATATCAAGATAAGGCTTAGAACTATGAGTAATCTGAGCTTTAAATTGAATATGGATCTTAGGGTCTAAAAGGTAGCCCGAGAAGACCAAGGAACTTCTAAGAGAGACAGGTTCTTACCTTATCAAAGTGAGTGGTACTTTCCTTTAAGTCTTAAAGCATATCTTTTAGAGTAAATTATATATGCTTATGTTATTAATGAGTAACTAGCATGAGTATGAGATTATATGATCGGGATGCCACAAGCCACAGTCACACTTCCAGGCTTTTCTACATTCACGATCTTGAAGAATATGGTGACATCACAATACAACAAATTTGTTCGAAGGATAACCTAGCAGACTTATTTAAAAGTCATTACCCACCGCAACCTTTGAGAAATAGGTACACAACTTTGGAATGTGACGATTCAGAGATCTCAAGTGATGTTTCCATGAGGGGGAGTGAATATATTATATTTTTGTAGGATTATTAGATTATATGAAATATGTACTTTTTTTCCTTCACTAGAATTTGTTTCCCATTGGGTTTTTTTCTGGTAAGGTTTTAACAAGACATATTTCATATATATATGATGGGCATGCGGGGGAGTATTATAAATATTAAATAGGTGTTAGATGCTCATGCTTAGTGTCCAATGCTAAATGTCACTTTTCCATTACCACATATGTTGTCCATGTGTCATTCTACCATCTATGCATAGTGTCCAAATGTATCATATCCTACTTGTCACTTTGCCTATAAATAGTGACATTTGGTGGATCTTGAAATAGCACACATTGTGAGAAATTCATTTCAAAATTCCACTCAATTTTTCATATTATCCCATTTTCATAATTTTAGTTATTTTATTATTATATTATATTATATTATATTATATTATATTATATTTATTATTATATTCATATATTATTATATTATATTTTCTCTATATCCATTTTTCCATTATGCTCTGTTGTGCTCCTCAATTTCACAGCATTGTTAAAGTTTTTGTATGTTATTGGAATCATATAAAAGTATTTATATTTTTAAAAGGGGAAAGATTTTAACTCGCACAACCATTTTTTTTAGTTTAACTATATACAAAGTGATGTGGAATTTGAACTTATGATCTCTTGATTAAAAGAGATGAGAATTTTATAGAACTAAATTATATTATTAATTAATCCATTCGATGGGTTAATAAATTTTTGTTGGGCTTGATGTGATTTTAATGGGCTGAGATAACACTGCAAACTTAAAACAAAGTTGATCTTAGGCTTATGAAGCCTGGCCCGAAAGTGATAACTGGAAACCACTGATTGAAAAACACTGAACTCAAAACAGTGCACTAAAAGCACAATCCGTGTGAAGAATAATCTTCACCCTACACTTTGACGATCGAGATTAGATTCAAGCACTTCTCAGGTTTGAAGACTTTCAATGACTATTCTTTCTTTTCTTTATTGCATAAAAAAATCGAAAGAAAAGAAAAGGAGAACCTGAGGAAGATACTATCGGAGATCACCTGGATGATGAAGGCTGCTATTGTCTAGTCGATTGAAGGTAAAGTAGTGATTTGTGTAGACGATAAGGCAAGACTCGTCTAGACGATGAAGGCTTTACTAAAGTTTGTCTAGACGATGGAGTTTGAGGTCAATGAGAGTCTACACGATGGAAGTATCTAGGTACACAATCGGTGGCTAAAAGGTATAGATAGAGTAAAGAAGATCAGAGAAGAAGATGAACATGAGGTTTTACGTGGTTTGGCCAAAGATAGCCTACGTCCACGGAGAAGCTAATGATTTTCTATTCGAGGAGTTACAAAAGAACTATTACAAGATAAGTTTGATTGCTATCTTGATCTCTCTGTAATTTTTCACTCTCTTACTTGTACATGTAATTACAAAATGTATATAAAGACAACTTGTATTTAACTGATTTCTAACAACCTTGAAGTTGTTTTCATTATTTGTAATAACAATTTTGTTATAAAGATTATCTCCATTAATCTTTGTTTAAGGTTTTTTTTTCCAATGAATTTGTATTTTATTTTCTAGATAATATCGAGAGATTTTGTATGTTGTACTCCAAGTGAGTTATAGATAAAATCTAAGAGGGCATTTGACGCGTGATAAAAGCAGAGAGTTGAGTTGAGTTGATTATCTGGAGATTTACATTATTTGTGTTTGGTGTACAAAGTTGAGTTGAGTTGGTAATTATTGTTTATGTTTGGGAGCAGAATTGAGTTGTGGTATCTGGTGCTATTTTTGTAAATGAAATTAATTTTGTCTTCTTTTTTTTTTTTTTTTTCTATTCTTGATTTTAATTTTCAGCTATACACATATTTTCCTAACTTTTCTAAGGTTAAAAAAAAAAAACCTTCAAATTCTTTTCTATTCTCAAAACATAACAAACTCTCTACAAAGTATTCATATGCAAACACACAAAATTTTGAATTCAATTTTTTAAACGCTCTCAAATGGAAGTGATTATTTCATTCAAAAACCTAACTTAATCATTAATTACCGTAAAGGTTAAAAAGAACTGAAAGGATTAGTGTTATCAAATAAAATTATTGGCATTATTTTAGATATAAGGGGTGACACTTAAATATTAATCTTAGAAAAACTAAAATCTTACAATTTAAATCATAAAACCAACTATTAGATAGTTTTTTTTTTTTTTTTTTTACCAATTTGTGGAATATGGATTTACCTTTTTCTAAAATCGGTGAGATGATTTTAGAAATATTGGTGTCTATTTTTTCGACTACTATCTTGCATCAATGTACAAACTATCTTTTTTTAAAAAAAATAAAAAATAAAAAATAAATAAAAAATAAAAAATCTTGAGCCATAATTTTAAATTCCACTATTTCATTAAAATTATGTAATATTTGAAAACATCAAGGGATAGGTTGTTTAAAACATATCGTTGAACTTTTGTTTAGTGAAATAATAATAGGACGTCGTATGTTATATTTTTTAGATCTAAGAAAAAAATGAAATAGAAGAAAAATAATTAGATCTAAAAGAACATCCATAAAAAAATCGAAAAAGATAAAGGAGAATTTGAAAAAGAAAAGGAAAAATAAAACTCATACGAACAAGACGGAGAAAGAAGAGAGAAAATGAGAAAAACGAACCAGAAGGCGAAAGAAGAGAGAAGGGGAGTAAATGTGAAGATGCATGAGAGAGAGAAATGACAAAGTAATTGAGGGAGTTGAGAGAGTAATGAAAATGCGTGGAAAAATAGGTGAGAGCGAGAGTGATAAAATGATGGATAATTAAACCCACCGTTTTATTTTTATCGGTGGTCGTCGAAGTTGGGCACATGAAAGTGATAGTCGGAGTATGTTACCGAAGTTGCTTATACAAAGGTAGTTGATGGAGTTAGTCACTAGAATTGTCGTCGGAGATGGTTTGTGGAGTCCAGAGTTCTTCATCTAAGTTGGTCATGCGAATGTGGAAATCGGAGTTGTTTTGTACCAAGATGGTTGTCAGAATTGGTTGTCGGAATGTCGTCGGAGGTAGTTGCCAGAGCTCAGAGTTGGTTTTTGGAGTTGGCTATTCGAAGGTGGTCATCGGAATATGTCGCCAGAGTGTGGTAACGGTAATCGTCAATGGAGACCGATGGGTGGAACCATTAAAACATTAGAGGGAGAGAAAATTGGGAAGAGTTAGGGTGAGTTGGTAAAATAACCAACTCAACTCTACCAACATTTAAAGTTGGTTGTCAAACATTGAGTTGGTAAAAAATACCAACTCAACCCAACTCTCCTTAGGTTGTCAAATACCCCCTGAAGAAATATACTCTAATTTACACAATACTAAAATCCGATTATTTCATTTATGGTAAATAGTTATCACTCCACCATAGCTATATTTGTATGTATGTGTATGTGTATCTAAGGGGCGTTTGGGGAAAAAAGTTGATTATTATAGTGGTAGGTTATTATAGTTGGATTATAATAGCTTGTGTTTGTAATGTAGATTATTTTAGTTTGGATCATGATAGTATGTATTTGAGGTGTAAACTATTTTAATTTAAAAAGAAAATAGTAAATATTATAACAAAGAATAAAAAATGATGAATATAAAATAATAAATAGTAAATAGTAAATACTGTAGCAAATAGTAAATACTATAACAAATAAAGGTTTTGAAATAGTGTTAACTGTAACTAATTAAGAGTTTTAAAATAGTATTTAATGGAGTAGCAAATATTATAGTCTTAGGATAGTCCTTGTCCTAAATACTTCCTAATTATTTTATTAGCGAATTTTATAATTGTATTTTTTAAAAAAAAAAAAAGGAAAAAAAGAAGCTCTACCATTAGATATAGAGAAAACACTTTAAAGTTGAAATCCAGAGAAATATAATTTACAAGTTGGTCTATTATTTGAAACAAAAATCAATTAATACTTCAATTTTTATAAGTTGTATATAACTAAAACTTTATATTTTACCGGTCAATTCGAGTTATTATTCGTAATTATGCTTACCAGGTTTTATTGAAATTCAACTCAAAATTATCTTAAAAAATATTCTTCCTCTAAGATCCTATGAAAAAAGCAACAAAAGTGATCATACAATTCAATAAACAGAGGAAGATAATAAGAAGAAAGCCCCCGCTTTATCCTAATAAAAGTATATATATTTTTTAGAATGGGATAAAAGTATATATATTTAAAAAACTGCAGCATTATCTTTGACGTTTTATTAAAGATTTAAAACTATAATTAAAGTAGAAATTTATTAGAATATTGATAAAAAAAAAATAAGGATTTAAATTAGTGTAATAGTGAAATAAAATAAAAATAGAAAGTTAAACACCACCACATAATTCTTATTCATGGTCACACTGGTTTTAGAAGTTATTTGGTTTAAAGAATTATTAAGTCTCGAGAGTTGTAGGATTCATAGTGCAAAAAGTTAATAAATCATGAAATTGATATTTTTTAAAACCTATGAACTTTTTGGATCAAACAAAAAAGAGTAACTCCTCCATTTCCCACTTCTTGGACCAAACATGTCCAAACTAGTTTTAAAATGACTAGTTTTTGAAAGAATGAGAATATTTTTAGAAAAAGAAAATGGAAAATTGTTACAAATAAAACTAACAAACTTTTACTTTTCAAAAGTTTTTTGAAAACTCGTTAAACTAATTTTTCTCAACTTATCTCGAACGAGATTGACCATCAAGATTTAGTTTAGTTAAAAAATTAACTTTTTTCTAACTTGGGCATTTTGAGTGAAATCTTTGACGGTATTAATTTTACTCATTTTTCTAAATATCATATAATCTTTTCAAATCTTATATTTTTTTTTTCAAATTTTCTTCAAATTCAATTAGTTTTACTGGATCTTATATCAAATATTTACATAATCTCTCAAATCTACACCCTAATTTTTGTTCCCACAATTATATGAATTTTTAGATTTACAAATGAATTTACAGATTATTATTTTTCAAATGAATTTCAAGTGCAATGTGATTTTTAAATTTGGTAAAAGATCAAATTTTGCAAATAAAAAAAAGATTTGGGAAAACATAATCTCGATGTTAATTTTGTTAATTTTGATCGAGATTTTACTAAGAAAATTCAATTATGTAGAATCTCGATATTAATTTTGTTCGATATATACTGACATTTAATAATTAGACAAGATTTGATACAAAGTTTGGAAATATTATATAATATTTAGAAATATTAATAAAATCTCAGTGTTAATTGACGAGATAATCGATAAGTTAGAAAAAGTTAAATTTTAATGTAAATCTAGCCGTCGATTTAAGGTGAAATGGACAGAAAAAGATTATGGTAAAAAAATTAAAAAAAAAAAGGTACTAATTTTGAAAGATAGAGATCCTTTTGCTTTTTAGTACATAATTTCCCCAATCTCACATAAAGGCCGAACGTCGTCGTTTGGGACAAGTCCAATGATCTAATCCGCGTAAGCCCATGATATGTATAATTTTCTATTCCGTGTATGACTAAACATACAACTGTAAAAGCCTGAGAACCAGCGAAGGCCGCACTTTTAAACAGCCAAACAAGGCCACTAGTCCAGTGCAGGAGTGGCATAATTGTAATATTGCAACACGCGGAGCCCCATTATCGTCTATTCAGAGACCTATATAGACTCGGCAGAGCCTTTCCAGTTTTTTCTTTTACACTTTTATCAAGCGAAGAAGAAAGAATATAAGAATTGCAGTGTCGTTGCTCGCTGCTCCTTCTTTGCTTCTGCTCTACGCTTTCACTCTCGATCCTCTTCGCTGAGTAAACAACTCCAACTCTCCTCTTCCTGCTTCAATCGTCTTCTTGTCCGCTGTTCTTCGTTTTGTTGTGAAGTGAGAACTTGCAGATGGATGATCGTAAGGAGGTTGTTTTTCTTTCTGTTTTCGTTTTGTTGCTTTTGTGATTTTATTGCTCTGTTTTCCTGCATGTTTGTTTCCGTAGAGAAACCTAGGGTTTCGTTTTGTTCTTTGCTAGTAGTAGAGATGAAATGCATAGATTTCTTGATCTGAGTTTGGAATTGTTCAGCGCGACTCTTGGAAGAGCTGAGATTGTTGTCTCTTTAATGTTTAAAACTCGCCTAATGAAAACGATCATAGAAGCAGTAGAATTTCGTTACTATTAGTTTTTGTTTTTCTGGTCAAACTGTGAATTAAACGTTGCTCTGTTGTTCGTTTCTTTTGAGCGAAATCGTCGCTGTTTTCGTGGCGTTTCATCTTGCACATGCACTGGTATTTCCATTTTCCTCTTTGGAATTTGAGATTTGATTTTTTTTTCTTTGACTTTATATTTCCGCCTCTTCCGGTCGAAATTTCTCACATTGCTTTTCAAATTCATAAACGTAGTTTGATTTGTTGGTTAGCTTGTTTGGATTTGGACGTATTTGTTTTGTCACGGGAGCAATTAGCGATACGCTTTTGCTTTTTAACCGTTTATGATTATGATATGATTAATTCACGGAGGCAATCATGTTACTTTTCTAAGCTGGGAAGCAGTCAAGCCTATCAACTTTTTCTCCCATCGTCTTGCCAACTATTCTCCTATGGTTCCAAAATTTCAACGCTTTAGCCGATAGGTTTCCTCAGCTGCTCTTCTATTTCAACTATTGACTTTTTGTTTATTTATTTATATTTTAGCATGTTCTGAAGACTGAAGAATAAAATTTTAGAAAAGTTGCTGTCACTGACTTTGAAATTGGAAAAACTTATCCAATAATTACACTGCTCAGATAACGAATCAATTTTTAATTTGATTTATGAAAGAAACTTAATTTCTGGCTCTAATAAGATAGCAAATAGACTTTTGTGCTCATGTTCATTTGTGAATACTTATGGAGACGACTAATAAATTAGGCATTGAGAGGTTTCTGTGCAAACCTCTGATGTGGTGTGTGCATTACACGACAATAAATATGTTCGTTATAGAAAATTGAAAAGCTGTAGAGCTTTTAATTTGTGTCGTTTTAATTTTTTTTAAAAAAATGTAAATGTAATTGACATTCTTGGCTTCAACTTTGTAATTGACATTCGGGTCGTTTTACTTTTTTATTTTCTTCAGAAAACTGCTCCCTGGCTTTCAGTGCCACAGTTCGGAGATTGGGACCAGAAGGGACAGTTACCTGACTACTCACTTGATTTCTCAAAACTTAGGGAAAATAGGAAACAAAACAAGAGAGAAGTGTCTCGGGCGAGTCTTGGAAATGAAGAGGAGCTCATTACTTCAGCCGCACCCCCAACCACAACAGAATCTTTTCCTACTGATAATCATCACCCCTATCATCAGAGTCACCACCCTCCACCAGTAAGATTCTTGCTCCTCCTCCCTAAAATTTCATATTGGCAACTTTTTGATTGTCTGATAGGGACTTGCATGTTCTTCTAAACAAATACCATTTGGACAACTTGAGAATTTGTTGGGTTGGTTATGGTTGGGTTACATCAATGTGTTTGTATGTGCCTTGAAGGTTCTTTATCAAACTTGTGGGTCCATGCTGCTTGCTCTTATCTATTAACTTGTGGATACAGCTATTGATTGTGGAATAATCAATGCAAACCTAAAATTCTGAAGGTCAAATGAAACACTTCCCTAAAGTGTCATCTAATTTTATGATGAATAGGCTAATGAAAGTTTTATTTCCTTGTAGGACAAGCTAGTTGTTATTGTTTGTTACATATGTTTATTGAAAAATAGATCCCAGTGACTTGTTATGTTTGTTCTTTAATATATTGTTTGATGAGCATAACTCTTTCTATTCCATATTGTTTAAATATTCTTTAATATTTTGTTTGATGAGCATAAATTGTTTAAGAAGCTGAATGCATTTTGTCATCATATCAGTTCATTTGAAGGGGGAATTTTATATTATTCATCAGCTACTTAAAGAAGTAATTTTACAAGTCGAGAGTCTTATGCATCATTTAGATCTTATATGAATAGTGTGTATTGTTCAATTAGAATAAGGTGAGATATTGACTTAAAGTTGCATTTGTGGAAACAAGTAGGGGGCTGGGTCTCCTTCGCCCCTAACCCACTAGTAAGCATTAATTGTGGGCATACATCTGGTGTTTGCTGCCACATCTCTCATAGATTAAAATTGAGGTAGTAAATCCTATCTCTCATATTTAGGAATGGCCAGACAGGTTTTCTTTTTCTTATGTGGGGAAGGCGAAGAGAGTCACTATTTCCCTCCCAAGGACAGATTCTAATTTATGTCAATGTTGTCTTTTATTCTTTTTTTTTTTCTTTTCTTTTTTTTTTTTTTTCAGTTTCAATCAAGTCTAATTAGCTAAATAAAGGGTGCTTAAGATATTTTTGGGTATGTTGGTTTATTGCGGCTGATCGACCTCCCGTGACATTTAGATGTGTAGTTTGTCTTTACACACAAATTTCTTGGTTAAATTGAAATTTCTTGGTTTCAACTGAAAGGGACGGTGATCATATTTTGGGAGGTCAGCCACAATGTAACATTATTTTCGTCTGGATCACTCTCGGTTTATGGATAATTTTTAGTACTATGTTTTTCATACCATCCCATTCATTTCTTGCCACAAAAGTAGAATTTAAGAATGATGTGTGGTCCACTAAATAAATGAATATATCATTTAATGATGTGTCAAATTATGAATGAGAGTAGTAGGGACTACTCTGGTAGTAGAAATTAACTACAACACACCCCATTAGCTGCTTTGCACAAACCAACTTCTAGATTCAAATAGATTAGGTGCTGGTTGGCTTGCCTAGTCAGAAATAGAATGAAAATAATATGATCCTATTATATTTTATTATCAGTTAAAATTATGTTAGATTCTAATTGTTTAGGCATTTAAATATTATACGTGGTTAGAAATATGCTGTTATGAAATAAAAATTATTTAGGTATGAGATCTTAGCAAAATTGTACAAAACAGTGGGACCTCATTCATTTTGAGTATGGGAAGTGTCTATTTTTGGATGATTCATAACATATTCATATTTGTGGTTGTTTTGGCAGACAAGAAAGAGCATTCTAAGTTGCTTCAACTGCTGCGTGAAAGCTTGAATTAAGTAGTCTTGAAGACGACCTATGGAGGCCCACTTGTAAGTTTAAATGTCATTGTATTAATTGAATTAAGTAGTCTTTGGTACGAATACCTCTATTGTCCTTTATTTGAATTAAAACTGTATTATATGTTTGGATTTTTTGCGATGGTTTTGTTCTTGCCTGTGGGAACTACTATTTCATTAAATTTGCTTTGAATTAATCAATTAGTTATAAAGTTTGTTTGGAATGACCCTTTTTTTTAAGTGTTTAATTGGGGAAAAAAAAAATCATTCCAAATAGGCTTGTACACTAATTGAAAAAAAAAAGTCCTTGGTGATGTAAATAAAAGCATTGGGTTTAGGTCATTTGGCTTGTCAAAGAAGAAAGAAAAACAGTCTCACAAGTCTGAATAATAACGTTGCTTCTTATTACTTTGCATATTTATTTGATAAAATATCAGATGTCGCCCTTGAGATTAAGAGAACAATTGATTAAGACGTAAACCCGAATGAGACAATTGTACCAAATTTTGGGCCCAAATGAAATGACTCATTTCTCTAAAGCTTTCATGTCCTTTGGCATTTTGCTTGCATTATTGTCTGCAAAAATTTACAAAAAGGACCTTTTTGTGCACGGGTGCTGGGCTTGAGTGACTATGGAGCAAAGAACGAGAGTAAAAGAGGGAGTGAGGAGAAAAAAAAAAAATCAAACCCAAAGGGAAACAAGAGCAGGGAGAAAATAGAGAGTAAATGATCTGAAAAATCTAACCCCAAATGGGCGAGAAGAGCAAGATCCTAATTCGCGTATGATACGTTGATATGGTGTAAGCGAGAGGTAAAAAAAAAATTAATTGTGGATTAATACTTGAGTGTTGCAAGTTAAAATGTATGCATATGATTCCCAATTGCTCTTTTTTTTGGTGTCATTTTTTATTTAGTGTTTGCATGATTGACTAGTTTCTTGTAGTGGTTAGTTAATTACAAATTTCATGTGAGCTTCAAAATTGCAAATTACAAAAGATATCCTAAATTTGCTTGGTATTTAATAAGCGACTAGCCATTTTAATAGCGATTACAGGAAGATTGTTTTCAGGAAAACAATGGGAGCTTTTCCCTTGATTAATACAAACAAAAGCAACCAAATCTTGAGTGTAGATTAGACACGATCTCCTTCAAGTTTCAATCTATTTTTTCTGCGGTTGAGACAGTACCTTATCCAATGCCTCACGGGTGTTCAGAAAATCCGATAATCCGATGATCTGAAAAAGTCGATAAACCCAACCCAATCCGTTATCAACTCATTTGGGTTGGGTTGAAATAATTAAAAAATATAAAATTGGGTTGGTTGATGGGTTAACTTATCAAACTAACCTAACCTGAATCAGTCTGAATTTATTATTAATTTTTTTTTTTTTTACTTATAATACAATTATTTATGTATATATTGATTTTAATTTTATTTAATTTTAATATTTTTTAATAATTTACTCTTCCACAACTCTTAAAAGTAGTTTCTTTGTACTTTAGAAAGAAAATTAAATTTTCATTGAATAGTTAATCTTAATTCAATATATGAAAATAATTAAATTAGATTTTTACATATTTATGTTTTGCTTTTTTTTTATAACAAAATTCTAAGTAAATGACCCGATTAACTCGAATCAACCCAATTTAAATATTTTATGGTTGGGTTGGGTTGGATTCATTTTTTAATAAGGATTATTTGGATTGAAGAAATTTACAACTCGAACAATTGGGTTGATCTAAAAAGTCTTTCAACTCAACCCAATCCATGAACACCGTTATAATCGGAAAAATATAGGTTAGATTATATCAAATTCTCTTAATTTTGGATTAGATTTCAGTTATGCTTTTTGTTAAAATGACAGATGATTGATGGGACAATTGATATATAAAATTTATAAGACGTGTTGGAATGGATACTTGTCCTAAAATTCAATGGTATTTTGTATAAGCTAGCCAAAAAATTATTTAAACCACTTGTCTATCTATATGAGGTAAGGGTTTAGATTTGGGTGAATTTGGTTAAGATGTCAATCGTGTTTGTTTGAATCTGTCAAGTGTGGTGTTATTATTGGCCAAACTTATAAATTTCAATAGCACAATAGACAAACTTGTAGAATTAAGTAGTACCCATAATTATACTTCCTCTCACTCAACGTCACTACGCTTTGATGTCAAACACAAGCTTTCTGGACTTTTCACTTGAATTATGCTCAACGTATTCTGACGAACTTAAATATACCTATAAGGGTGTGTTTGGTATGTGATAAAAGTAGAGAGTTGAGTTGAGTTGGTAATTATTATATGAAGAGTTATATTATCTGGGGAGTTAAATTGTCTGTGTTTGTTGTGCAAGTTGAGTTAAGTTGGTAATTATTGTATGTGTTTGTTGTGCAGAGTTGAGTTGGAGGATCTGATACAGTTTTTTGTAAATGAGATTAGTTCTATTTTTTTCTGTTTGTTTTTTATTTCATTCTTTTATTTTTTTAGTTTTATACTTTGCTATTGTTGATTAATTTTTAAATATACACGTATTTTCCCAAATCATTTATGACATAAATTGGACAATCTCAATTTTTTTTTCTCAATTTGTAGAACATAATAGATTATTTTTCATATATTCTTTTCAAAAACTATAATAATTCTAATTCTCTTCAATCGGTATAACATATCAACAAAATATATTTCATATTGTTGCTCAATTAATTGGTATATTGTATATTGTATGTATATATATTGAATGTTTGTATATATATTGAAGGTATATATATTTCATATTGAATGTTTGTATGTATATATATCCAAAAAAAAATTCACAAAATATATGTTCTTTTCAATATTTATTGTCACACCTCGCCCCAGACCACCTTCTTAGCTTAGAGAAAGGCGTAACTGCAGCAGTTACCAACCTTTAGGCTGACACTTACTGCCTAATAACTCTTGTGGAATAACTCTGATACCAATTATAATTCATATGCAACGAGACGTCTTTAGGCTCACAATTTATTAACTTAGAAACATAATATGTTTAGAGTCTAACACAAGATTTACAAGTCCCAAAACCCACAAACCCTAGTCCCTATATGAACAATAGTAACATGTGTATAATATTAACAGTAACCACCTAGCAAACGGTTACAAGTCTTTTGGTCCTTTAGTGGCAGAGCAGGCGCAAAGCTATCTTCAGAGGATTTGACCGCTACCTGTGGGGGGGAAAAACAAAACATTTGAAAACGGGGTGAGCTTACGCCCAGTGAGTGACCGAGAAAACATAGTAAATTCTCATGCATAATTTCAGAAGATAGTTTTATCTGAAATATAATTTAATGCAGCATAAACAATTTCCAAGCGTAATGTATATAAAACTGTTTTAAACATAAAACAGTAAAATCATTTCTCAAATCAAAGTACTGTATAACGGGTAAAATAATCTCAACATCAACTGCTAGTCCAGAGAGAACCCTTTTGTTCAATCTCCGACTTAGTTCACCTGTGGCCACATTAGGTACTACTGCTCAGATACCTTCTTCTTGTACTTCAGTATCGAGCTATTAGGATACCTTCTCTAACGTACTTCAGTATCCCGTTGGTTTGGTACCTTCTCCAACGTACTTCAGTACCAATAGATACCTTCTCCTTGTACTTCACAATATCTAGTTGGGTAAATGTCTTCTCCTTATACTTCGGCATCGTATTTTACCAAAACTATTTAACAACTTTTCTCTTTAAAGCATGTACAGTATAATACATATACAACATGGCTTTAAAGTTGGTAACGCATGCTGGATAAAATACATACACATATGTAGATAGTTTTGCAATAGTAGGCATGCGTTCAACTCACAATTCAAACTTGCTTAGAAACCACTTCATAAAACTAGTAGACATGAGAATTATTTTCACAAATATGCTTTCTGTAAATGTTGTAATTCAAAACAGCTTAAAAAACGTTTTAGTTCGAAAACATTTTAGCCACTCATCTCGATTTCTTAGGAGCTTTTCACTCTAGTAGCTCATCGGGCTCATTTTCACTCCTAGAATCCAGATTCAACTTACAACTTAGATTACTCATAGTTTTGAACCTTATTTTGAAATATTTCCTTCTACAAACTTATTCTAAAATGTCTCAGGAAGCTTACCTTAAAATTTCAGCTCAGAAATTCTCGTGGTTTGGCCGGAATCACAGAATCTACAAGACTGGCTCAGACTGATCCAACAGTCTGACCCTTCTGCCTTCTTTTCAATCTTCAGTCTAGTTCCTTTGAGTTTTTTCCTCCGGCAGCCCTTCTCTAAAAACTAGACTTCCAGAGCACTCAGATGGCTTTGGAATCACTCCAAACGCACTAGTAGATTGGGAGATCTCCTCATCCAAAATTGATACGTTCTTCTCAACCCTCACTATTCTCCCTATCCTTTACGAAATTTATGATTTTGTGATTTGAAAATGAAATCCATGGGCGTGACGTGCCCTTCAATCGCATGGACATAACGTTCGAATGCAGCACCGGACAAGGCGTGGCTGACGCACAGGCTGCTCTCGCTCTCTCCCACTTTCTCGCTCAAAATCTCGCTCTCTCTAACTTTCTCGCTCAAAATCTCGCTTTCTCCACTCTCGCTCTCTCCTACTTTCTCGCTGGTCCTGCTCTCTCCAATCTCGCTCTCTCCCACTTTCTCGCTCAAAATCTTGCTCTCAACGATCTCGCTGGTCTCGATCTCAATGATCTCACTCTCAACGATCTCGCTCTAAGCTCATACTTCTCCTTTTGCCACGATGCAAGCCTACCCATGTGTGTGCTCTGCATTTCAACAGTCGACATTGCTAGCGAGATTTCTTTCTAGAGCAAGATCCTCATCACAAAATTAGTTAGATTCAGCCCACATTTCTAACGAGATTTCCTTCCATAGCGAGATTCAGCCCACATTTCTAGCAAGATTTCCTTCTAGAGCGAGATCCTCATCACAAAATTAGCGAGATTTTACTTATCTAGGGTTGAAGTTTCAATTTATGTATAACCCTTTATACATATTGTTTTCAAGTTTTTCTTTGTTTATCGAGTTATGTATGTCAAAACTTCAACCTACGACAACCCTAATATACATATTGTTTCCAAGTTTTTCTTTGTTTATCGAGTTCTCAACGTTCGACCTCTACATTAATCCAATCCTCAACCCTCGACTTCTAGCAAAACAACAATATTTCTCTAATATAAAAGGTGTAATATTTCTCTAATAAAATAAGTTTTGAAAACAATCATATTAATATAAAAGGTCCTAGTTTTGAGGGGATAAAAAATGAGAGTTTTGAGTGGGTAAAAAAAGGAAAACCCATAGGTTTTCTTTATAGGCTTAACAAACATGGGTAATAAATACCCACCCAACTCAACTCAACTCATACCCATTTATCAAATACCCCCTAAGTAAATTCACCTTTACCCATTTAGAGAATGTTTGAGGACCCATAATGGAATGATGTTGTAATGGAATATATATTGGGATTGATGTCTTAAATCTTGTGGTTCTTTTAGTTTGTAAATTGTATAGATGAATTATTTATTTAATAAAATAAGGAGTTGTTTTATTTGTCATTTAGATTGCATTAACTCGATCCAATAAACTAAGATCCAAGGTAATTTTATGTAACTTGAATAGTATGTGGTAGACATATAGGTGAATCATGTTCAAGTGATAATCTAAATGGTCTGTAGTATATGAATGAAGTTGGATATCTCATCCTGATGACACTATGAATACAACCCATTTTATAAATGTTATAAATGTTGTGAGTATTACAAACGAGGTGATTCAAATCGCTGTGGAGACATGCGAGTGGTTATATATAGTATAAAGAGTTTGTGTAAGACCGAATCGTGAAATGATTAATCGCTCTTTATAACACCGTTGATTGAAGAGATTAACATTTTATAGGATGAACATAAGTAACTCAATCTCAATCTTTAGTGAGTTATGAACTTCTGTCTATGATGACAATTCTTTGATTTATATGGGTGAGAAGGTGCCTGTGTCATCAACTCAATAAGCCTACTATTTTTGGGATTTGTTAAAGTTGGGAGTTGGAAACATAACTACACAAGATGGATTTCACTAATTCCCACATTTAGGGTAGGTAGATGAATTATTTCCTTAAATTTCAACTTTAGGTCTTGAACAATGGACCTGTCCCTTTCATTGGTCAGGGATTTGTTTGTGGTAGGACCATAAACAAGTTGTTCATTAGAGGATCGGTACAGGGGTAAAACAGTAATTTGACACAGTTGTAATTACGAGCAATTCATGAATGATTGACTTACTGATAATGGTTATATCTATGGACACATAAATATTCTACAATGCAAAGAATACAATGGGTATTTAGTGAAATGACCTGTAGTTAATGAATGTTGATTAATTTAATTAAAGAGTTTAATTAATTTAATCTCGTATCACTAAAACTTCTAATCGGTAGGTTCATTAGGCCCTCTTGCTAGTTCACTAAGGGTAAACACAAGGATAAATTAGTTTTGGAATAATTTGAATTGTTTAAATTAAATAAGGGAATATAAATTAATTGTACAAGATACAATTAATATAATGTATGTGGATACATTATGATATAAAGTTAATTTTGAATAAGATTCAAAATCAAACTATATAATATGAAAATATTAATGTTTGACTAATATTTGAATATTAAATTAATATGAATATGACTCATATTAAAACAACAAGGTAGAAATTAATGTAAATAAGATTCATATTAATACTATAGGTTATAAGAGAGATATGTATGATAATTAAATTTAGTCAATTACTTATTTAATTAAATAATTAAATTACTTTTAGTTAAATTAAAATTAAATGAAATTTTGTTCTATTTATATTTAATTAAAAACAAAACTCCCTACAATGCATGGGAGTTACGTAAGAGTGAGTGGGGAGTTATAATAACTCCCTCTCACACATTTAAAATGCATATGGTTTTACATTTTAGTGATTATGCAATTTGAAATTGGAAATAAAAATCTCACTCCCTCGTAAGATCTCTCTCTCACTCTCTCACAATTTTTACCGAATACTATTCATCTATAAAAACTAATTCTTTATTCTAAAAAATGCTGGATCCCACAATTCAGATCATTGCCTAAGAATAGCAAGGAAACCAAGTGGTGGTGTTCATTGTTCTGCTCATGAGAATTCGTGCAAACCAAATGGTGGCATCCAAGTTATTGGAAGCATTACTATTTGTGAGAATTCGTGTAGAGAGGAAACTATTTGAAGACATTCTTCAAAGGTGAGTTTCTTTTCTCTCTCTATTTATAAGTATGTGTATGTTGTTTGTCTTCTCAGTTTTTCTAGGTTTTCTTTAATTAAAATCAATGACACTGGCATACACACACTTCTGTAGGATTTCGATCTCTTCAATGTAATCCAAAATTTATGTTTAAATTGAAAGTTTTGGGCCTGATTTGGAATGCCTAACTCATTCTGTTCTCACAGTTTTCAACACAACCATCTTTTCCACAGTTTTCATGTCACAATCCCATTTTCATTCCACCCTCGATTCCTCACATATTCCAATACCCCTCAGATTCTTAGTATTCCCGATTACATTCCAGCTCGAAAATGAATGAAATAATACACATATAGACATAATAAAGTCCATGCAAATTGATATATTTAAAAATTAACAATTACGTAAAAGTTTGACAGCAGTGTGGTAGGAGTCATATGAGTTATGAGTCGAAATTAACTTAGGTTGCACCCATCTATGGTATACTTCCTACTATACCTAATTAAAAATTGATATCAGTCTACTTTTTTTTTTTTAAAGTGAATATATATATATATATATTCGTGTATGTGTAGAAAATGGGATATGGTACTTTTGGGTTGTAAGTATCTTTTAAAATATCTTCAAACAAATATTTAGAAAAATATAATTGTTTACAAATTATTTATGAAAATGTGATTGTTTTTATTGATAAAAGAGATCTGTTAAAAAAAAAAAAAAGAACTGACTGCTGCCACGCCTGCCACACCTGCCACACCTGTCGATTTTGTAGTAGGTGGTAAAGATAGGTTGTGGCAGGCGGTAAAATAAGGCGCAAGTTAGCTTACGATCTACTTTTTTCTTCTTTTTTTTTTTTTTTCTTTTTTTGCTATTTGGATTTTTGGAGGAAATTTATGTCCACATAGGCAACCTTGATAAACGAAATGATACCCTTATTTTCTTTGTTGTTTATGATAACAATATTTTAACTTAATTTCAACCATAAAAAAATTTTATTTAATTTTTGGTTTCAAACCATATATATTACACTCTCAAATTTTATATTCATATCAAATAAATATATAAAACAGCTTAGTTTATATTTAATAGATCTCCAAATTTTATAAAAGGTTAAAAATCACTTTTAGTCTATAAACTTTCGTAAAAATAATAACTTAGTCCATAAATTTTTGTTTGTAACGATTTAGTTCCTAAAATTTATTATATAACAACTTAGTTCCTTGTATATTAAATTTTGTAAGGATGTAGTCTCTATAGTAGAAATTAGTGTTAAGATTTAATGAGATTTTATTGCATAAATAATCCGATGAACAAATTAGAGACTCAATATTTTTATATAATAAAATGTCTACATAATAAATTAATAAAATTTGACATCTAATTCTGATGAATTTTTCTATGTTAAGGACTAAATTGTTATAAATTTAAAAGTACAAGGATCAAATTATTACATATTAAAGTTAATGGATTAAATTTTTACAAAATTAAAAGTATAGAAATTCAATTATTATAAATCAAAGTTTAGGGAATAAATTGTTACTTTCATGAAAGTTTAGGAACCAACGTTTAATAACCTTTTGTGAAGTATCAAAGAAATTTATACAATTTCACTTGTGTGTTTAATAAGTTTTTTTTTTATTATTATTTTATTTTTATGTGTGTTTAAAAGATATGTAATATTTTGTACATTTATATTTATCAATCTGTACTATCTAGAAGGGGCTATGGGGAGAAACATTTTTTTCCTCTTTTTTGCCTTTTAGATGATGGTTATGTTGAGTTATATGCCTTAAAACTTGTAGATAGAAAATGTAAATAATTGATTGTTGTCAATAAATAATTATAGATATTATTTCAATAAGTTTTATTGATTGCATTGCATTTGTTTTGTATTAATAAACATAAATCAAATAAACTAACATCCTAGGATATCTTTGAGTCTTGAACTGTATGTGGAGACATATGGGGATCAATGTTCATGATATAGCCTAAAGGGTCTATGGTATAGGGATAAGGTAGGGTGGTGACACTATGGATACGACCTACTTTGTATTTGATAAGAATGCAATGATCCAACGCATTCGTGTAGGTGACTTGCAAGTGGGGTATCTTATATAATGAATTTGTATAAGACCGAACTGTAAAATAGTAACCACTGATGTAACTTCGTTGACTAGTTAGGTTTATGTTCCAATAGGATGACCTAGACAACTTAGTTTTGATCATGAGTATATTGTAAACTCCTGTTCACAAGTGATCGTCCTTTGATTTATATAGGTGAAAGTGGTCAATTCACTGACTCAATGTGCATACCATTTTGGGGACAAGATCGAGTGGGAAGTTGCGAATATAATAATACAATATGGATTTCACTCATTTCCGACTTTAGGGTAAGTAGATGATTGTTCCCTTAAGTGGTATCTTTGAGTCTTGAACAAAAAGTCTCTACCCTCTCACTGGCACGAGAGGGGTCTCTATTTAATAGTTGGACCAAAAACAGGTTTTTCATTAGAGAATCACTGGTACTTAAGGATGTAGAGGTAACCGAGGGTTAGACTGGTAATGTGGCTAATGAGTTTAGTCATTAATCTCATATCATTGAAGTTCCTGATCTGTATGTCCATGAGGTCTCATTCCCAGCCTATAAAAGGAATTGGGGTTATTATGTCATTAAAAGAGTTTGAAATGTTCAAATTCAGAAATAGTATAATCTATAATGGTACATTATAATATAAAGTTTGTTTTTTTAATTAAACTTTATAATATTAAATTTAATTTTGGATATGATTCAAAATTAATTTATGAGAGAATTCAATATTTGAAGAAGTTCAAATATTAATTTAATACGAATTGGATTCATATTAAAATTATAGGTTAAAATTAATACGTATTAGATGCACATTTAAACTATAGATTATGAGAGAAATACAATTGAATATGACTAAAATGTAGGTTAAACTAAATTTTGATATTTAATTTAGTAATTAATTAATTGGAAGATTGGTTAATTGTTAATTTAATTTGATTTAATTAAACTAATTAAATTAAAACTATAAGTTATGTGAGAGATGTTCATTTAAACATGCTTTAAATGAAATTATTAATTAAATTAAATGAAAACTTTATGGGTTTAGTTCAAATAACTCAAACCAATTCGAATCAATGGAAAACATTAAGTTATTGTATTGATATTATATTTTAATTAACATTGTATTTTTTTTCCTAAATCTATAGCAAATAATAAAAATAATAATCTATTTTATTTATCTACACTATCTAAAAGGGGTTATAGAGAAACATATGATTTTCTTTTTAGCCCCTTTTAGTGGCTTATTATAGGATTACCATTCATTTGATTTTTCCTCTTACCCTTTTAGTTGATGATGGATATAGGGAGACTACAGGTAATTTTACATTTGAACTATTAAATAAAAATTTTAAAACAATATCATATTAAATACTTTTCTTTAGAAATAAAGTTTGAAACTAAGAAATAAAGTTTGAAACTAACCCATTAATAAATCATTGAAATCAAAATAAATAAATAATTCTATAGATTTCAAAATATTAAAATTTTATCGAGTTTTATTTCATTGGTCGCTAGATTTCAAAATCTATATTTTTAATATTATTTTTTCATTAAATACTCATTTTCCGTCTTTAGTATTAATGTAGGTTAATAAATTTAAATTAATTAAACAAATTATAATTAATTAAGTTTCATTATTTTTCATCACTTTTAAAATTGAATTTAAAATTTCATCTCATAATTATTTTAGATTAGGAACCAAGAAACAAAACTCAAATCTTAAGTATAAAATTGTAATATTATTAATTTGAGCTTTATGTTTATAAGTGTTACCAATTTAATTTAGTAGTTATATTGAATTGCATATTAGCTTTTATTTCTAATTGTCTTTACAACATTTGATTAGTTTTAGATTTTACCATAATTTTTAATTGTGTTCACATTATATTTAAAGGCATATAAGTTATCTTTAAATGAAATGGTTCAATTTGAATTTTCTGAATTAACCTATTGATTTAAGAACATTTAAATTTTGACACTAAAATCTTTTTTCTCCATTATTAAATTTAAAACGGACTATCATTCTCCATTATAAAATCAAATTGCAATTAGAACTTGGGTTTTATAATTAATTAAATTGATTTGATGAAAAATAAAAGAGAAATTGTGGAATAAAGAAGAAGAAAGATTGAGAGAGGATAGAAAGAGAAAAGGGAAAGAAAAAAGAGAAAAAAAAGTGAATCATGAGCGAATATTATTGAAAATTGGGAGAGAAGAGAGAATATAATTATTAAAAAACTACAATATTTTTATAAATATTTTAAAAAACTACAAGATAATTCCAATTTTACCGTGAGGGGAAAAAAGGACCATAAAGAAGCGAGGGAGAAAAGGGGAAAAAAAGGAAAGAAGAAGAAAGAAACAAAATTTACATTGGTATGTTGTTTTTTTGGTGTGGATTCGTGTGGAAAAAGAAGGGAAAGCCTGGGGCCTGGTGGTGGTAGGTGAGATGGGAATGGAGTAGCTAAATTGGCTCTATCTCCTACTATGATTGAGAAAGGGACCAAACATAATCACCTTTGCTCATAACTTTAGAAGCTACCAACCATCATCAAATTTCCAGTAATATACTTGTACCTATGTACCATTTCATATATCATTAGATGATATATTCTTTTAATTCATAGATTTTACATAAATCTCAATCAATTTTTCACATTGAATTACTTATTATCGTTTGTAAGCTATATTCATCTGTGTTTAGGGTTCAAACAATTTTAGTCTGAGTTAGTTTGAGATACCAACCTTAGATGTAGTTTGTGTTATAATAGTTTTTATATGAGGTTTATACTATTTTAGTTTACGTTACAAATGAGGAGAGAAGATGATTACAAAATAGTAAACACATAAAACATTTGAGTTTTCAAATAGTTCTCCTGTATTTAAGAGTAGGTTATAATAATAAAATGAGGAACTTCAACTATTATAGTGGATAATTCATATATTGAATGGGTATAATAGTCCACTCCACCAAGATAAGTAAGTTGAGGGCCCAAACGTCCATAAACGTTTCTTTTGTGACCAACAATAACTGAAGGTGTTTCAAAAAGTTTTTCATTCTATTGTAGTATTGAAAACTTTTCTACTCTCCATTTCATACATCATTATATCTATATCTTATATTTCCTAGTTGAAAAAAAAAAATCATGAAAAATCCTAATTAAGGGAGAATGTAGTTAGTGAGATCGGTATGCTGATGGGGTGTTTGGGATTTTTCTCTTTCTTTTTCTATCCTGTGTTCAAAATCGAGTTGTTCACTTGTTGCCTGTTGTGATATAGGCTTTTCAAGTTCTTTTGGTCATTTTGTCTCTTCCCATTCACAAGGTTTTTAGGAGATGTTAGGATTCTTGTTTCTTTGTTTAGATTATTAATGTAATTATATACCAACCTACTATATATATTCTAGAAAAAAAATATTTTGTTTGATTTTTTTATAAATGGTGAGTATAGTTATTAAACTAATAAAATAGAGCAAAAAAATTTAATATGGGATATGGAGATTCAATCTCTCATTTTGAGAGTAGGAATACAAGTCAATTAGCACTGAATTATACTCGTATATATATATACACACACACAAGTGTGTGTAAAATGAGAAAACTATAAGTTTGGATAAATAGAGTAATAATATTTTGGAGAAACTTAAAAATTATATAATAAATTAATACCCAACATGTCTTGAAGTGGGTATGGACATTAGAAAAACGATAACCAGCGTAGGTGGAAATCAAAATATATTCTTAATGAATATACCAAACGCATTAGAATATTCTCTCTCTTTTTTTTTGGAGGTCTCAATTAAGATATTTTAATTATTTTAAAATGACCGACAAAATTGTTTTTTTAAAAATGTTTTAGAATATTTGCTACATTTTATGTTATATAAATGGTTACAAGTGTTTTTCTTTCAATTTTAAAATAGGTAAAATAAATATACATTTTGTTTAACTTAAAAAATACATTTTCAAATGCATTAAAGAAAAAACTAGTAAATAAAAATTCAAAAAAATGCTCACTCGACAGGTGGCAAACATTTGAAGCTAAATTTGCATAAAGTGCAAAAACCTACCCCCGAGAAGCCAACTGCCCGACCTACCATCCCCACCTATAAATTTCCAAAGTACCACAAACTGTTACATCTTTACCAATAATTATCTTTTTTTTTTCTATTAATAGAAAATCAAACAAAATTTTCGGTGATTCAAAAATAAAAAATAGAAAGAGATAAAAGTTGGCTGGTGTTGGGCTAAGTTATTAAATTCTATAGTTAAAATCAGCCTAACTTCTTGTTAAGAATTTATTGTAATTTTTTTTTAAAGAAATGTGGTCTTTGAAAAAATTATCTTTTTAATTTTAAAGTTTTGAAGAATATGTGTATTTGGTCTCTAAGTTTTAAAAAATATACATTTTTAGTCCCTAGATATACAAAAATTGATTCATTTAGTCCTTGAATTTTCAAAATTTACATCTATAGTTTCTGAGTTTTTAAAAATAGATTTTAAAAGTCTATTTTCTATTTGATTTTTTTCAAAATAATTATATGATATTTAAAATTAGAAAAAATAGTTTTAGAGATGATGTAATTTTTAAAAGTTATTTTTCTGATTTAAAATGTCATATAATTATTTAAAACAATAGTATAAAGTTATTTGAGAGACTTTTTAAACCTATTTTTAAAAACTCATGAATTAAAAATATACATTTTGAAAACTCAAAGATCAAATGTATTTATTCTTATAAATTTGAGGACTAAACAATTATATTTTTAAAACTCAAAGACTAAACTCACATATTCTTCCAAACTTGAATATTAAAAGGATAATTCTTTTTATTTAAAAAAGTTAATAAAAATATATTCACAAAATGTATTTTATCGAATATCAATTATTATTATTATTTAATAAATTTTGATCAGTAAATTCAAGTTTTATTACAAGTAATTATTAGGGAAAAGTGCTTTTTGCTTTCTAGGGGTGTATCTAGTTTTTATTTGATTTATATATTTCAAAATATTATACATTTAGCTATTAAGTTTCGAGTTTAATTTTATTTTAGTCCTATATTTTAAAATATTACAATTTTACGATTTTAAACTTTGTTTCAATTTAATATCTAGATTTTAAGATTTATATTTTTAACTTCATTTTTTTTTACTAATTATTCACTTTCAATCTTTAATGTAATATCTATTAATTAATTTAAAAGAAGTATAAACATAAAGACTAAATTAAAATAAAACTCAAATCTCACCAATAAAATCGTGAGATTTTGAAAAACAAGATTTAAAATTTAAAAATATAATATTTAAAATCTAGTAACTAAAGAGAAGCGAAATCCAAAACTTGGTTAAACAAAAAATATTTCACACTATAATTATTGTTGTATGGACAAAAATAATATTATTTGAAGCTTGATATTTTTTAAGAAAAAAATATGTTGGATAAAAAAAGAAGAAACAAATATTATAATGCAAGGAGGCTGAAGGCAGCGGCGCGGTTTATAGGGCGCACGAAAATGGATACTGTGATATCAAGTGACATTGAAACTTCTGAGGAGGAGACACATATATATGGATGAGACTGCTGAAGTTCTTTCTCTTTGTCCGATTCGCTATCCCGTCGCTCGCTTTTGGTTCTGATTCAAGCTATTTCTCATCGCTTTCCCCTTCCTTTGCCTTCCTTCTTACGTTCTTCAGGATTTGCCGCATCCGATTCTTTTGACTCTGGTAATTGCATATTTCTTCAGACGCCGATCGTTGACCCACCTACGTTCTGAAACCGCAATACCTGTTTTCCCTGGTATTTTCGAGCTTTCTCACCATTTCATGCTTCTTCTGTTATGCAATTTGGCGTTGATTTTAATTCTTACATTTTAATTCTTCTGTTATGCAATTTCCGACGATTCTTTTGGTTTTCTATATGTTTACATTAGAGTCGAGGTTTTTTCTTTCGTTTTTTTTTTTTAATCAATTTCTCCGCGTGATCAGTATTCAATTCAACCTGCAGGTCGTTTGTGGGTTATCTCTGGCTTTAAAGGTTAATCCAGGTAGCTGAGGAACGGAGGTGCTTTGGCAGGGACTATGGAGGCCAGCGTAGGACATTTGCAGCATTTATCAAGCCGGATTGATTTCGGAACTTTTGTGAGGAAACCGAGTGGTTCGGTCCGATTTCTTCAGCCAATTTCTGATCAGCAGAAGCTTCCAGGGCTGGTTTCGGCTTTTCAGCAACCTTTGAGACTTTCAAATCGATGCAGGACGGTCTCTGTTGAAACCTCCTGCTATCGTGAGAATATTTCAGGTTACATGTTATTTTGGAGTTTCTTCCTCTTTTCTTTCTTTCGTGGTTATTTCATTCGTTTGAATGGTTTTCGAGTGGCATTTTCGTTTATGGTTTTTCACTTGGTGATTGGAACGACATCTGACATGACAAGAAGCAATTATGCTTCGCTACAAGATATATACTATGTTACGTTTCTTGGCTGAACTTGATTTACGGCGGGAGCTTCTGATCTGTTTTATAGATTTTATTTTATTTTATTTCTTTGGAGAATGTACTAGTATTTGGATTGGTGAATTCCTTCACATCCATTTTCTGTCCTAAATTAATTTCTATTTCTCTATATTATGAATGCATGAACTACACACTATATTCGAGTAATTTGTCTGAAGCAGTCTAATTCTACATAGACCACGTTATGTTATCTGTAGTTTTTTCCTGAAATTTCAATAGAACCTTTTACATTATTAGGACATCAACATCTCTTTTGTCTTATTGTGATAAAATCACATTTAAGTAGTAACAGAATGGGAATGCTTTGGAAAATGAATTTCGATATCATGCTCAGAAAACTTTGAGTGGCTCCTTCTCAATGCAATTAGGCGGCCCCGTAGATTAAAATAGGGATAGATTTAGAGAAGGCTCCAACTAAAACCAATTACAATTAAATTTGAGAATGAGAATAAGATTTGTATCATTGTTTTAACTTTTAACTGAAACTATTGAGTAGAGAGATGTTGTTGATATTGTTTACTAATCTTGGGATGGGGTTGCTACGAAATGGGTGTATACACAGAAAAGCACAGCGTGAGAAAAGTTTACATTGTCCGCTTCATAAGTGGAATTGACCATTGTATGTCAACTCTTGGTTTTGGCCTAAAAATTAAGAATTACTCTGTATTCCAAGTAAACAATAGGAACAAAAAATAAAAGGAATATTACCAGAGTGATTTTTTTGGTGCTCGAGTCCTTGACATGGATTATGTCTAAAACGGTCTCAAACTTGGTTTCTCTTGAAAAATGCATCCTCAGCAACTGATCCTCGTAAATATATTTCTTATTTAATTGGTCTCTCAGTGAGTAAGTACTGTATTTAGATGTTCATATGTTGGAATTTTTAGCATCTCATGCCTTCAAATATTTGAAGGAGAAGCGATATGCTGAGTGGATCCACATTTTTTCATATTATCATGTATGATACCATTAGTGACTTTTAGAAAGGCTAAGTCCCATATTAAAACATGCTTTTTAATTTATTATTCTGTTGCTGTCATGCATGATGATTGATGAATAATCTGTATCAAGTTGTCTTCCTCTTTCTTGTCTACAGCTTGCAGCTAACCAATTGATCTTTGGCTTATTGCTTGTCAATATTTCTTTTGTAGGTTTGACTCTGGAAACTGAAAATGTCCGTCCCTTCGACAAAGATCTACTTCTAAAGGTCAAGCAGAATTATTATTATATGTTTACACCTTAAGTAGAGTTGTGGTAACGTTGGATACGTGTTTTTCTTTCTGATTCATTGAATCTACTCTTCTCCCCTCCCTTAAATAGCCTATGGAAGATAACAGATGAAATTTGAACAGAACTTTGGTGTGGAAGTTTGAAAGTTTATCTAACTAGAATTGAAAAAAATGCAGAATAAGTCACAGGAGGTCCAGCCCCATCTAAATGGACGATGCATATATCTAGTTGGTTAGTGTCTTTTCTTTTTTACACTTTACAATTGGCATTTCTTCTTCTTGGGTACTAAATCTATCTGAATGCTCACTTGCAGGAATGATGGGCTCTGGAAAGACAACCATAGGCAAGATTTTAGCAAAAGAATTGAGTTACACATTTTCCGACAGGTTTGTTATTTAATCGCTAGCAAGCGAAGGACTTTAAAGAACATATTGGAAGAAAAACTATTGCCCAATTTCATCATCACCTCATTATTCCAGCACCCAAGGTCTATTACGAAGTTGAACTGGGTTGGAACAACAGTTGTGAAGTGATATTACATGCAATATGACTTTTACTATGCTTTCTGATAGAAGATTATGTCATTCATAATTTGCATCCATTTTGCACACAAATATGTCAGTGCAAGTTTCATTCATATTAATTATGCATTACATATCTGGATCAGCGATACGTTGGTGGAGCAAGAAGTTGGTGGAACTTCAGTGGCTGAAATTTTCAAGCTTCATGGCGAGGTCTTTTTCAGAGATAAGGAGGTTAGTTAGCAGGCCATTTGACCATCCTTTCCATCTGCGAAGTAGGTTATCGGTTGATATCTACTGTATTTGATGTTCTTATGAACCGAGTATAATGTGGGAAGTACAGTGCATCATACGATAATTTTCATGAAGTGATTATTTTTTAACCCTTGAATTATTTCTTTTACCAAAAAAAAAAAAAAAAGAATATTGTTTTAACACTTGAGATGATATTAGGGGCAAATTTCAGCATGTGATTTTCCTTCCTCTTTTATAGGAACTGAAAGAGACCTGGATTTATAATTAGGGATATCCAAAAAGGCCGTAGGAATTTTTCAGTTAAGCTGAGTTAAAAATTTGTATGGATTGGTTTTACTACGGATAGATTAAACCCCTGTAGATCTGTTAGTTCATGAGTACTAAACTTAGTTTGGACTGGACCAAATGTATCCAAGTTTGTCCATTGAAAACATATCCTATAATATACCTGTTAGCTTTCCTAGATTTGTGAATTCTCCAATAACTTTTAGAAACTAATTTATCGATAAGTCTTTGACATTATTTTTTCATAATGTAAGATTCTGTGAATGCCTATTTACAATTTAAATGTGTGAAAATAGAGCACTAGTTCGTTTTTTGCTTTTTGTTTATTTATTTATTTTTTAATAATTTAATGGTTGATGATTTGAACTATCCCAACCAAACTATATTATGTGATAGGTTGGGTTGAGTTTCGTTACTTAATTTAATTCAAGTTTGTTTGGGCTGGCAATTTTTTTTACCTGAACTTTTGTGTCAGGTCCAAAATGTCTTTGAATTAAGCTCCTCAACCCGCTCCAATACACCCTTCTCTATGAGTGATCCGTGCTTCTCCCAATTATTAATAGTTTAGGCATCTTCGTTGACTAATTTCAAGTTTGAATGTTGATTTACTATAATCAGTCACTGAACTTTTAATCGTCGATTGATTGATATTTTAAAAAATATTTGAAAATTATGCTGCTTTTTCAAACATGATGCTTCGTAGCCATTCTTGCTACCATCCCTACCTAGTTACTATTGCTATGTCTTTTTCCCCTTGTCTAGCTGCCATGGTCTCAAGCAGCTTAGTAAAATGTTTTGCAACTCTTGAGCTGTTATACCAGATCAAAGTTAAGTGACAGTGATTTTCCTGTTAGACTGAGGTATTGAGAAAACTATCATCGATGCATGGGTTTGTTATTTCCACTGGTGGAGGTATTGTTGTTCGCCCTATTAACTGGTAATTTGTTTGGACATTGACATTTTCTTACTGTTTTGTGGTTTTATCTGTTTTTGTTAAGAGAGAGTTGTCCCATTTGATTGTAGGAAATATATGCAGAATGGGATTAGCATCTGGCTAGACGTGCCACTGGAAGCCTTGGCAAAAAGAATTGCTGCAGTAGGTACTGACTCTCGCCCCCTCTTGCACCATGAGTCAGGCAATGCCTACACGAAGGTCGTGAATCGTTCTCTATGAGGAAACAGTTACCCCTAACTATTCACTCTTCTTTATTTAGGGTTTTATCGATGTTGCTTATTGGTCGTGAACTCGTCATGCTTAATACTAATACATATTTTAATCTGCTGATTCTTGCCCAGGCATTCAGGAGATTGTCAGTTCTTCTGGAGGAGAGGGGTGATGCATATGCCAATGCCAACGCCAAAGTTTGTTTAGGAGGTACGAATTAAAAAAAAAATTGATCTCCTTTGTCTTTCTGGAAAAATAGAAGTTAAATACAACTTCATTACATGATCTTTTTCCTCCATTATTTTCATGCCCGAACCGCTAAAGTTACAACGCATGTTTATTGTTCCTGCATCTTCTGTTTAAAGAAGATGGTTAAAACTTAAAACTTAAAATCAAGTTTTTTGTTAACCTTGCAGGTCTTGCAGCCGAACTGGGCTTTTCAGATGTTTGTAATCTTACACCTGCAGATATTGCTATAGAGGTTCGTCTCGTTCTGCTTTATCTTTGTTCTTGCTATGGTTGATTAAAAAATCTGACCTGCCATTAAAGAGAACCTCATAAATTTGGGCATTTTTCTAAATTTTATTTTAGGGTAATTGCATTATATAGCACTTTTAGGGATTGTAATAAATTAATACAGTAACATTTTAAAAAAATTGTAAATATAACAAAATCTATGGCTTCTACTGATAGACATGGAAAGTAGAATCTAAATTTTGCTGTATCTGCGAATTCTTTTGCATTGTGCTATATCTGCAATAGGCTTGATTGCTATATTTGCAACTATTCCTTTATTTTATGACACTGCTTGAAATTTAAGTTTATTCTTTCCAGGCACTTGTACAGATTCAGCACTTCCTAGAACAGGAGGATGGTTATTCTAAAAGTTAAGATTGCAAATGTTGAATATCCATTACTTTAAAGCTAAGCCCTCTCTTTTTCAAGAAGCATGGAATGCATTGCTTCTGCTCTTGTTCATTGTATAATTATATGATGGTAAGTGCTTTTTCGAACTTTGATGATCTTGTTGGTGTGAATAAAACCCTTTTGAACTGTCAATGCTAGAGAAAGTGTATGTATGAAATTTTTGAGGTCAACAAAACTTGTGTATACATATTGCAGTTGCAAGTTGTAATTTATATCTTGTTGTTCCATCAAATTTTTATATTTGTATGCACTTGAAATTAAAAGCTAATTTGTTTGATTACTATTCTTTTTGGGAAAATTTCACAGAATGACCCGAAATCCAAATTTTTTTTTACCAATCACCTATTCCTAAAAACTTTTCTACCATTGACATTTTTCTCATGTGAAATTTCTAAATTATCCACTGTTTTTAAAAAGCCTTTAGACCGTTTGGTGAATGCGTCTCTATGAATATCTTAAGCGAATATTTAGATATTACTAAGTGATCGGATAGAGATTACTAAGCGATCGTTTAGCTAAATGTTACACGATCGTTTGGCTAACTGTTATGCGATCGTTTAGTTTTTGTTATACGATCGTTGGGATATCTATTATGCGATCATTTAGATATCTGTTATGCGATCGTATAGTTTTTGTTAAACGATCGTTTAGGTTTTGTTATACGACCGTTTAGAGAATACTAAGTGATTGTTTAGTTAACTATTATGCAATCGTTTAGTTTTTGTTAAACAATCGTTTAGATTTTGTTATGCGATCATTTAAATAAATTTGTGCTAAATTTGTAGAATACAATTGGTGTTGTACATTTAACTAAGCAAATAAATAACTGAGCAATCGCTTAGATAAATTTGTGCTAAAATTAGATATTGTACCATATAATTGGTATTGTATAGAATATAATTGGTGCTTAAATTACATATTGTATAGTATAAATTTGTACAGTATAATTGATGCTAAATTACATATTGTATAGTATAATTTGTGTTGTATAGGAAAAACGAAGCGAAAATTACATTTTGTTTAGTCTAGATGGGTCAGTGCCAGGTGTTATCAATGTTTGTTTGCAGTTTTTTTTGTTATATCCTCTCTGACCACATCGTGTACACATGCGTATTTGTCATTTTGCACATAATGTTTGAACATTAATGTTTCTCAGAGTCGCTGCAGATATTGCATGGGAGCATGGGATCTCGAGACAATTAAACTCCATACACGTACATGTCCGTGAACGAAGATCAACCAACCCCCCAAATATTCATCGTCCACATTAATTATATGCATATCCACCGGAGAAACACGATATGTTTTAGACATCAATTTTGATTCCTTGAGAATACTCATTGCATAATCAGTTACAATGTTTGTGCATGCCATTGCGTATGTATGTCGGATATAGAACCAATCTTGTAGCCACTCGCGGATATGCTCTAATAGCTTTGTGATTGGTAGTTCTCGGACATCTTTCAACACTCCATTTAGGCATTCTACTATATTTGTCGTCATCTTTTCATACCTACAATGGACTTGATAAACCCTTGCCCATCGTTGTAATCCGACCTCCTCAAGATAGGCCGTCACATTAGGATATTGATGAAGCATAGTCCAATACATCTGAAAGTCAGACATTCTATATGTTTTCGCCGCTAGGTAAAAATGTGGGATTATGTCCTTATTCTTGAATTTTTCCACCAAATTGTTCTGAATATGGTATATACACAGGGCATGAAATGCATCAGCTTGCAACAGTCTTTGCAATTGAGATGTGACGATCTGATATAATCACTAGATTGGGAACGTCTCCTATCGAAGCCTTCAAATGAGTCATGAACCAAGTCCATGATGCATTGTCTCACCATCTACAATACTGAAGGCGATAGGATATATGTTGTTATTTCCATTGATACACGATGCTATTAAAAACATACCTTTGTATTTCTCATGCAAATATGTCCCACCAACAACGATTACTGGGCGGATGCAGTTTAGAAAATCCCTGATACACGAAGCAAGTGCTATGTAGACGTACTTAAAGTATTGTCTGTCCTCTACTTCAACCTCAAATATGGTATCTGGATTTGCAAGCTTAAGTGCCTCGCCATATGCCCTAACAACAGCATATGATCCTTTTGGCGATCCTCGTGTATACACCAATCCATACTCTCTAGCGTGATAAGCTCATCCGTAGGTAATGTTCACTCCATATTCTCGTTAGACGTCCTCAATTATATTCCTTGGGCGATAGGTTCGGCTAACTTGTTCGTATTTGGATTTTATTAAGTGTCCAATACCCAACTTTTTGCTTGTCGATGATTAATCAGTTCTCATTTCAAGAGAACATGTATGTTCATTGGGATATTTTATCACTTTGAAGGAATCACTTTTCATTTTTTTTGCACGGACCCTCCACTTGCATTCCACACCGGATAGTTAGCAAGCTCTTTGTCGACTTTTTTACATGGTAGTCAAAGTTCTTTCATATTGCAAGCATCGATAGTTTAACTGACAAGCCATATTTCGAAAAGAAAATTTGACCGACCTTTATATCCTCGTCATTCAAACAGTCATGAGGTATTGTGACGAGGTTGTCATACGATAGGTCCTTTGATGGTCCAGGTATATCAACAAATGGTTCAGTTGGAATGGTGGAATGCATTAGAATCGAAAGCATCACAACCGGTGTAATGAAAGCAGGTGGGGTTGGAACATGGATGTTAGGTGTTGGAGAAGTTTGTAGACCTGAAGATTGTCCATATCCATGTTTAGTATTGAATTGTGAAGTACATCTGGGTTCACTGTTCCGACCAAACCAAGCTTCACTTCGGTCATCCCCTAAGTTACATGGCTCAATATGATCATCAAGTGAAGACATGGTATGAATTGGATTGGATTGATCGGTTGGATTGCAATGCTGGTGTACTCCATGACTTTCACAAGGTGTAATTGATACAAATAACGGCATCCGGGATGCCTCATTGCCTTCTAAAAAGAAGTTAAGATCTTCATCGTCGACTATGTTAATTGGGGGAGCCGGGACCAATAGATTGCAGTAATATTTGATGTGTATATCAAACATATCCGGATCGGTATTTAGTCGTTGGTGCATCATACTTACTAATTCACTGACTGTTATATCATTTCTGACTTTCAGACCTTTCATATGACCACCAACATAATTTCTTCTGGATTCATCCCAATCCCCACCAAATCGTACAATGATGTGAAGTAGCGCCATTGATCTACAATTGGATAAACAAATCATTGACAAGTGAACTATTGTGTATAAATTATTATGCGATCGTGTACAAATTACTATGCCATCGTGTATAAATTACTATGCCATCGTGTATAAATTACTACACGATCGTGTAATAAATGATTGCATAGTAATGTCTAAACGATTGCATAGTAATGTATAAACGATCGCATAGTAATGTATAAACGATTGTATTGTATAAATTAGTACACAATCGATTATAAATTACTATGCGATCGTGTATAAATTACTACACCATTGTGTAGTAAATGATTGCATAGTAATGTATAAACGATCACATAGTGATGTATTAACGATTGTGTATATATTACTAAACGATGTTTATAATTTACTAAACGATCTTTTATACATTACTACACGATCGTTTATAATTTACTATACGATCGTGTATAATTTACTACACAATCACTTATAATTTACTATATGACCGTATTGTAATTTATGAACGATCGTGCAGTAATTTATACATGATCACATAGTAAATGATTGCATAGTAATGTATAAACGATCACATAGTAATGTATAAACGATCGTCCAGTAATTTAATGCTAAATGACACTTATTATGAAAGCAATTTGGGAGAAGAAATCGTACATTGAATGAAGGGCTGAAGAAACCGTTGAAGGAAGAAGAAATGTGGACTTATTCTGATGATGAAAGCTATGAGAGAAAGTTACGAGAGAATATGAAGATGTTAGGCTGAAACTCCGAGAGAACAATGAGAGAATTTCGTGGGGAGTTCGATGACAGAAAGTGAATAATGAAAGTGACGTTCCATTCTCTTCAGAATATTAGTTGGAAATAAATATTTTGGTGGAATGTTGGTAGTGTTTTGAATGCACATTGAAAGAAGGGTTGAAGAAATCGTGGAAGGAAGAAGAAATATGGTGCAATCTGAAGGTTGAAGAAAACTAGGGTAATTTTGAAATTTCGTATGGAGAAAAAGTCAGTGGAAATTTTTTTTTTAGGAAAAGGTTATTGGTAGAAAAGTTTTTGAGTTTTGGGTTATTTTGTGAAATTTTTTTTCTTTTTTTTTTTTTTTTTTTTTTTTTTTTTTTTTTTTGTTGTTGTATGTGTTGCCTATTGCGTTTGAAAAAAAAATTATGAATTTCAATTGATTAGCATTTGGTTAAAAACTTTGTTTTTATTATATTAAAATTTCATTGGAATAGTGTAGATTCCTTTTGGAATTGAAAAAATGGAATATTTAGATCTTTTGGTAACCATTTTGTTTTTAGTTTATGAACATTACTTCTACTTCCAAATTTTTGCCTTTGTTATCTACTTTTTCACCAATGATTTAAAAAACAAAGTCAAATTTTGAAAACTAAAAAAAGTAGCTTCCAAAAAGTTGTTTTTGCTTTTAGAATTCAACTAAGAATTCAATCATTCTACTTAAGAAAGATACAAATCATGGTAAGAAATATAGATGATATAAACTTAATTTTAAAAAACAAAATGATTATCAAACGGGAGCTAAACAATTAAATAAATTTTGTTTTTTTTTTTTCTTTACGTTGAAATCTATTTTCATTTGATCCCCCATGCTAACTCCAAACTAAGGGTGGAGATCGTTTTTCAAATTAGTTCATGGATTAAAATGAAATTTGAAGTATAATTACCAACATATCATTTTAACATTTTCTTTCTCTTTTAGGAGTGAAAAATAGTTTTTAGTTGAATAAGAATATTTTCAGAAAATTTTGAAGAACAATCTAGCAGTATAAATTTATTTTACGACAGTTAAGTGCACACCCTCTAATCAACTTTATTCCGTCTGAATCTATACTTTTTAACCTATGTATTTTAAAATCCTACCCTTAGTATGTAGCAATTTTATTCCTATCGCAAAAATTTAATTTAGTGCTGATTTTTATTACGTAAATAGTCCCCAGGACATTTCATCATATCTTACTAATATTTTAGGAACTACTTAAAAAAATTAATCGTGTCTTATTAAAGTTTAGACTAAATTATTACAAATTTGAAAAAACAATGGCTAAATTGTTATCAATAAAATTTAAATTATAGAATAAAAGTGTTTTCTAACAATTATGTTTAGTACACTTTTAGTTTAACGGTCGAGCATCAAAAAGTTTTTTTCCACAAAAATTAATAAATAAAAAGTACTTGAAAAAAACTTAGATGAGATTCAATTGTCCAAAGAAACTCATGATTTTCTAACAAATGATTATTTTTTTAAAAAACTTAAATATTATTTTGATCCTTATACTTTTGGTTTTGGTTCATTTTGACCCTTGCACTTTTAAAATGTTCATTTTAGCCCATGTGCTTTTAATTTTTGTTCATTTTGATACTTATACTTTTAAAATGTTTATTTTAGTCTTTACACTTTCAACTTTAAATAGGGATCATTTTGATTCTTTAAAAATGAAAATGAAGAAACCAGAATGATCACTTTTTAAGAACTACCGTTGAGGACCAAAATAAATATTTTGAAATTATAGGAATTAAAATGAACAAAAGTTGAAAATATAGAAACAAAAATAAACATTTAAAAGTGTAAGGATCAAGATGAAAAAAATTCAAAACTACAAAAACTAAAATAGATTACTTAATCTATTGTTTTTATTTTCCCACAGGTACAGCAAAACCTCTATTGAATTATTCTCTCTTGGCTATCTGACTAAAATATCAAATGGCTTCCACAAAAGTTTGAATATAAACAACAATTATATAATAATATTTACCATCCATTTGATTTCAGGAGAGACTTCTCATCTCTCAAAAAGACAACAAAGTACATGATTCCTCGTATATAGACATTTACCTAAATAGCAATGTCTCACTACAAAAGCTTTGTATCATCACATTTTATGCATTAAAAGAAAACTGGTCTTCATTAAATTTCATCTAATCAAGTGAAACTTCTTCAATCATGAAATAGTTGGCCTAGAATAACAATACAAGATCACGTTTACGCAACCCTTTAACTATTTCAGATTCTTTCTCACTTCATCAGAGAAAATCCTCAAATGAAGTTCTATATATATGTATGCATAAATTTCTTACACTGTTGAATTGAATGTGTTTCAATTCCACTTGTATGTAATATTTATATATACATACTTACATACATACCTCTGTTTCCACCGCCGGAGCATTCAAATGTCGTCGGACCAATCGCCGGTGTCGTCTTCGTAGAAAAGGCCGTCGACGACCTGGTCAATAAGCGAATCAATGAAGGTGTTGCAGCTGATGCTGAAGATTCGACCTACTCTGTTTCGAGCGTTGGAGGAGAACGCAAAAATGGCTGCCAGAGTAACAGCTCCCAAACAAACTCCTACTGCTTCCTCAATTCCCTCCAAATCCATCTTTCTAAATACTGAATTTCCCGTCACTACCTCCATTGTTACAGTCGCCGCAAACACAATCTGCAAACAATCGGACTATAAGAAGAAACCTCCTCGCAACAGTAATTTCAGCAATCTTAATCAACTACTGAAGAGTTGTTTCGGTTTACCGTACTCCGATTTGGCTATTTCTAAACCCTAATTTTTCGAAGTGTATGAAAATCGAAGTCTAATTAAGAGATTGAAACATGAAACTGACCATAGCGAGGCGGCCAGAGATGATCTCGAATTCGTGGCTATCCTTTGAACTCTCTATGTACTCCGATAGAGTCGCAAAGAACGGGGAAACGTCGTCGTTTGCAGCATCGTCTCCAGTGGCAACTCTTTTAGTCTTGATAGGAACGACCGGATCGGATCCGAAGGATCTCAGAGTGCATAAACGAGGCTGTAGAACGATCTTCGGGGTTTCCGAATCGGAGGGCTTGAGTTTGGGAAGCGAAACGGAAAGAGGCGGCGATCGTGGTGGGACGTCGGGCAAGGAGGAGCGGAATTGGCAGTGAACGGAGCGGGGCGGCGCAGCCATGGGAGTTGAAGATGCCAAGATGGAGAGAAATTGGAAGAATAAAATGAACAGTGAAAAAGAAGAAATGAGAATGAATTGCGTACACGTAAGAGGTGATTGAAAGATGGAACGTGGCTCCTTTTTATACGCTAACGCACTTTTCAATTTTAGTTGGTTGGGTGAGATTATTATTCAAGTGCATCCACATTTTTTTAATCTACGCTAACAACTATTTATAGTTACCTTTTTTTTTTTTTTTTTTTTTTTTCTGAAATCGACTAGATTTTTTAAGGAAAAATTTTTAGTTTATAGTTGTATCTAACACTTTAAATACAGTCTATCCATTGTCAATTAAAAAGTACCAAGTGACAAAAGATTTTGATTTTTTTCAAAAAAAAAATTAAATTGTTATTTTTTTACTATATAATAAATGAGAGATTAAACTAACTACACCTAATTGTTACCCCTCCTTAAATTTACTATGGTGACGAGCAATAAATTGAAATACTATGGAAAATTTCTCAACTACTACTATAACTACTTGTAGTCCGGAGAATTTTTTATACTACTTCTATATTTGCTATAGTAGCATGTAAGAATAATATAGAGAGTTTACAGATAAATAAATAAATTAATAATAAATTAATATTATATTTAATGACATGCAAAATTATAGATGAGAATAGTAGATACTAAAAATATAAAAACAGTACCAACTATAAAAGTATTATATGTTTTCTCAAAATTATAGATGAGAATGGTAAGTGCTATAAGAGTATTATATGTTTTTCTCATTTCTTGACCATACCAGTATAATGATTTTCATCTAGTTATTTTAATTCTTCACATTTATTCCATTAAAAAAAGAGTTCTTCCTTGAATGTTTTTTTTACGAATAAAAAAAGTTCATTGTCATTCGTAGAAGTATTATCTCCAAGCTTGATTTAAAAAACAGAAGGAACCAAGTTATTTTCCATCAAATATAGTCCTATTTAATTTTTTAAAAAATCAATTACATTTTGCTCTCAATTTTAAGTTTATCTATATTAGTAGATTTGAAGATTTAACATCGATATTAAGAATGGGTTGATATATTCGGTATCATGGATAAATACACAAAATATATAAAGAGATCATCAATTAATCACCATTACGAACATAAATAATAAGATCTATAGGTCATTTGAAAATTGAAAAAAGAAACATTATATATGTATGTATTTTAAAAAATTTATCTACAGAGATAATCGATATCAAATTGTTTAGTTCTTTAGTTTAAGACGGGTGTTATTTAAGAAAATTAAGATTAATTTATTTATAAGAGGGCTTTAGCGGATTCCAGACCTTCAGTTTGGGATGGCAATTTTTGTTTTTTCTTACATCTATTTAATTTTGGGATGACAGCCACAACATAACATAATGGATAAATTTGGAATACACTATCCAATTCCAGCCAAGGACTTCTATGGTTTTTCTTCTGTTTGCTCTTATTTTCAATACTAGAAAATCCCAAGTATATTTGGCTTCTCTTTTTCTTCTTCCCTTTTATTCACTGAAAAGCCACCATGTGGTTGTCTGTTGTTAAAAATTTGGATATCCTTGGCCTGTGGTCCAGAAGTGAACAGGAAAGAAAGTCCCATGCTAGAGAACAGAGACCAACTATGTGTGATAAGCCAGTCATTTGATGGCGGTAAAAAAAAAAAAAAAAAAAACTGCAACGCCCGAGACCTAGAATTTGAAATCCAGATTCAGCACCTAATGGACATTCCCCTACATCCCCTGTAACCTAGCAATGCCATCCTTGAGTGGAGAAGCATGACAAGTAAATCATGTATTGTGTGTTGTTGTATGGCATGGTGCATTTCATGTGTTCAGCATGCTAAAATGCGTTTTTCAGTAGTAAAATGACCACGTCTTATTGTTGTGTTTAGCATAATGTGGGTGGGTCTGATATATTGATATATTGTTTTGGTGGCTACTGAGCTACTTACCAGTACGTGTCGTGTACTCACCCGCTCTTAGCTTTCGGAGGTAAAAGCGAGGAGTAAAACCTTGGTGATGCTGAGGAGGCATGAGAAAGATAGGACATTAGGGATTTCCTTTGAGTTCACTTAGTTGAGAGTTCAATCATGCAGTTTTGAATTATTGTTTTCCTTCTACAGTTATGCGGTTGTAATAGACTTAAGCTTGCTTTCTTTAACTTGGGAGTTCGTTGGTTTTGGTTATGGTTTATCTAAGTTGGTTGATACTTCATGAGTTTAAAGGGAGATGGAATTTATTTATTGGTTTGAGTTAAATTGGAATTCTTCATAAAAAAATTTAAGATCTCATATTTATCGGGTGCCATGCAAATTCGAGGTTATCAGAATAATGCCGAAAATTCTAAAGCAACTTAGTAGAGTTAGTTGGCGGGTGAATTTTGGTAATGTTCCCTAATTTAGAGAGGAAGATTTTGGGCATTGCAAACACAAGAACAAAAAATGGAAACTTGAAAGCAACTTCCCTCCAATTTGAAGATGGTCAGTCAATTTTAAGACACTCGATGCATCACAAGGGTAAAACCTTGAGAATAATTCTTAAAGGAAAATCATAAACTTGTTAACTCAGAAGGAAAGGAAATTAATTACAGTGATCACGATTTAGTTTCGGACCCATTGATATCTTGAACTTTGTACTCTACTTCTTACCTCGTTTGCTAAAATAATTCAAAGCCAACCGAGAGAATCTTGTAAGGGAAAGAAACAATTGGAAGATGGAACGTCCTTTCACAATCCCCTCCTTAATGTCTCTTGCCCTTTTAGCCAGAACCGGCTCTGCTGTCTCCACTCCCAGATTGGTTACTGTCATTTCCTGCACTGAGGCTAATCAAGTAAAACCGAATTCATAGATCAAGATTCAATACTCTCTCTTTTATAGAAACAAGTTAAGAAATCATAAGAAAACCTGTTGGAGTCATGTTTGTCAAGCGACGCAATCTATCTTCAGCTACTCGAACAGCTCTAGTGGAACTTCTCACACCTTGTGTGATATCCTGGCTGCAAAAGATACCAACTCAGCCTTGTTTCCTGTTCTTTGCAACATTCAATACTTACTAATTAAACAAAGAATTCAAATCTGATGTCGTCATACCCAAGATCATTGAGCTCCATGGTCAAATCACTAATTTCCATGCCAGATAACCGAATGGCTGCCATAGTGCCTGGAAGTTCCTCCCTTGTGACATCCATGAGCTTCTCTAATGATTCGGCTGCTCTCTTGAATGCCTTCGACATTAAAACGTTGTGGACAACACATTATCAGTTCGAAGCATTGAAAGAATGGCATGTAGATGCTAAGACAACAGGAAATATAGTCATTCCCATATGACACATCAAGTTAAATTGAAAACATTATTCCTAATGGAAGTTGAAGAATACAAACCAGGAGAGTGGGGATCGCAGAACAAAAGAGCCAGGTTGCAGAAATAGCCGTCTACAAAGATGTGTGAATGCATAGTTATCAGCCACACCTCCCAATTACTAATAAAACTTCAAGCCAAATAAGATTCCAACAGCTTTACAAAGAAGTCTAAACATCGAATTACTGTCAGTAATAACTATGGATTTTAGCAGAATTTCTCGGTTTCATTCGAATTGAAAGGCCCTAATATCACAAGCATTGCAAGTAAAGCAAATTACCAACAAAATAACGCAATTGCTCGTATATTTCCAACTATTAGCGCCAAAATACGCAAATATAAATCTTCAAGTTCAATTTTGTCATTCAAAAGCGAAAGCATCGCAAAATTTGGTACTAGGAATGACATATTGCTCATGCTTTCAACAACAATGACCACATGAAACTAAACGTGTGTGAATTAAGCGCATCCAAAAAGTCCATTCGAAATCAGATTCTCAGTGAAAGCAATTAAAAGAGAGGTGGATTACGGCGCAGGCAACGACATTAAGAACAGGGATGTGGCTTTGAGTTAGCGTGCACTGAGAGAATTGAAGAAATGCTGGAGAGGAATGGCCAATAGTTTCCGTATAACGTGAGGAAGTCGATGGATCTGAGAGCGATTGTGCTCGTATCAAAAGCAAAGAAAGTCGACGATTAGGTAGGCCGAGACTGTAAGGTAGTCGGCAGAATTTAACGTCACTTGGCAGCGCGTGAACCAGATTAAGCTTCGCCGCCGGGCACGGTGGCGGTAGTTCCAAAGCTCTGAACATTGCTTCTGCCGTTGACAGGTGAGGCAATCTCCGAGCTCGGAAGTTGGGGCATTGCCGAGAGGATGTGATGATTCTGGGCCTGCCAAAACACCGTTTGCTTGTATCCTCAAGGCCCAGAACCCATTGTCTACAAATAAAATATCTTTTTTCTTTTTCTTTTTTCCTACAAGTGTTTTGAGCTTTTTTCTTTCTTTTCATTATTATAAATATTATACTAACATATGTCCATTGGCCACGTGTCATGTTTTCATTTCTCAAAGTATTATCCACGTATCTCAACATTACATATTATTAGCACCATTGTAATCCACCTCCCAAATTGCCTATAAATAGTAACATTTTATAAGTTTCACATTGGACAAAATCCAAAAAGATTAGAGAACGTGGAGAAATCCATCATTTTTATTTTATTTACTTTTGTTATTTATTAATTTCATATATTTATATATTATGTTTAATTTATTTTAATATTTATTTATTTAATTATTATATTATATTATATTTATTTTAAAATTATATTTGATTGGTATTCTATCCGTTGTACTCCTCAAATTCACGACACGTTATCAGTACGAGCTCCTATCGTTTTTTCCGCTAAATGTAGGTATAAAAGTAGGTCGATTTTTCTCTCTTTATTATAATTAATAAATTAAATGTTGTTTTACATATTTGATATATATTAAATTTCTAATATAAATATAATATTTTGTAATAATGTTACTATGAAAAATATCATAAAATTAGAATTTGTAGCATTTGATATTAATGGTAATAATTATTTGTCATTAGTGCTTGATACCAAAATATACTTGGATGCCATAAAAATATGGTCATCGGAAAACAAATTTTTTTCCTAAATCTCGCCATAAATGGATGCACTTGAGGCTTCCAAGATTTAAATCGATATGTTAGATAATACATTTTTCTACATTTTAGATATGTTCCTACAGTAGCAATATCGAGAGAAAGGTTTTAAATAGTATTCTGAACTAATTTCAGGTTTTCTCGTGGTCGAACAAAATAACGAGTTATTGATGAAAAATCATGAATCTCGATCAATTGAAACGACACAATTTCCTGAAGTGAGTGCTGTGAATTTTAATAATAATTGTGGTCGAGATCGTGACCGTGGCAGAGGAAGAAATAATTAATATTTTCGTGGTGGTCGTTCTAATCATTCAAATTTCAAAAGAGCTACATGATCACAAAGGAAAAACTCCACAAGATAAGAGTTCAAAAAGTGTTGAAAACAAATGCTTTCGATGTAGAATGATTGGGCAATGGTCACATACCTGTCATACGTCAAAACACTTAGGGGTTGTTTGGGGCGTTGAGTTGAGATAGGATATTTGGAGTTCATATGTGTGTTGAGTTCATATATATGTGGAGTTTAGATGTCCGTGTTCAGGGTGCAGAATTATTTAGTCTGAGTTCATATGTCTGTGTTTGGGGTGCAAAGTTGAGCTCATATGTCTGTATATCTGAGACAATTTTTTGAACTCTAAATAATATGCTTTTATGATCACTATTTTTATTTTGAAACTTTTTTATTCAATAATTCTACTTATCTCTGTTTGAATAAAATATGGATTACAATTTTTTTCTTTTAATTTTTAGAAATTTTCTCTCTCTTTCTTTATTGGGCAATGAACAATAATTAATCCATTACATTTCTTGTAGAAGTATGGTTAAATAAAATGAGAAACTAAAGAGAAATCAAAATTTTCTAGCTAATATTTCTCCATGAATTTCATTACCATCTTCTTCCTTTTCTTCTTTTTCTTATTGTTGCTCTATATTTTTACTATGTCATGTGTTTTTTTTTTTTTAATTAAATCTCCACCATTATCGTAACAACCAATAGAATGTCACTACATTTTTTCAACAGTTTCACTTTCATTTTCTCTAAATTTGAAGGATCATCAAAGAACAAATCTCTATTTTTCACTAATTCTTACTAGAAAATATTCTAGGAAAAAAAATTCATTTTATGGATTTTTTTGTCATATGTTACATAATTTTCAACTACATACATACTTTTCGTCTAAATATTCTTAACACTTATTTGATATATGAATTCATTACGTATAAATATTGCATTTAATGTAGATAAAATAATATTTTTTTATATAATCAACAACCCTACAACATACTTTAACAGTCATCAGTCTTATAGTAGTCGGAAGTGGTTGGTATATTATACCAACTCAACTCAACTCATGTTGGTGAGCCAAACATCCCCTTAGTTGATCTCTATCAAGCCTTAGGAAAAAGGGAAAAATGTGGAAGCAAATTTTGCATATCGGGATAATGAGATATTTTACCCATGTAATATAACAGATTTGGATATGATACATTTTTTCAAATCTCCTGAAGAGAAAATTGGCACAATTGATGACATGACAAGCGTCTCAATGAAACTTGGATCATTTTCATATTGAAGGAAATCAAGAACGGAGATCTCCATGAGCAGCAGAAGGGATCGTTCTAAATTTCATTCGAATGAACACAAACAATTACAGTCTTAAACTGAAACTAACAAGTTATGCATAAACTGAAATTACATTATGCTACAATAGGAATCAAGGGATAGAGTATGCGTACCTTTGAAGAACCATTCTTCAAGAACCCTCGATCAGTTTATAATGCGTTCACAGCAACACTCGAATGCAACGAACAACACACGACACATACACGAACATAACGAGTGTTTGAATGCTCCTCCAACCCAATCGAGTCCAACTCGATTCACGAACAAAGTAAGGACACTACCACAAGTGTTACCTTAGTATTCTCAGTGTGAGAATCCAGGAATTGTGGGCTTTTGATGGCATACAGAAATGCACGTCATCTTAGGCCTTTTATTTAGAATTATGAGGGCTGTTAAGCAGAATATGCGACAATTATGTTAAGAATTCATGAGAAAATGAGTTTACGTCATTCAACATTAAGAATCTTGGCTAACCCACTATTATGAGTTATTATGTGTTGAATTATCTATCTTTGTAGCTAACACAGGAATCGGACGCAGACACGGAAATCGGGCTATCGCATAAACGATCGCATGCACGATCGCATATGCTCGACGCATGAATATGCACTCATTAATCGCATGCGGTGATCACATACAACAGTCATATGGGTGTTGCGGCTGTTGGGCAAATGCGTCCATCACATGGGAATTGCGATTGTCGAGTGAATGCGATCATCGCATAGAAGATGCGGTCATCGTGTAGAAGTTGCGGCAACCAAGCGATTGCGATCATTTCAAGATTGCGGCTACACGATGATAACCATAATAGCAGGATCACTGCAAGGTTGGTGGACTGGAAGCATCAACGCATATCTCGGGAAAACCAAAAGATGATGTTGACATTTCACCTACCACGCCGTTAGCAGCAGAGAATTAGAAAAGGACCAACGCGCTGCAAATGTCAAAATCAGAGAAGGTCCATTAATGCTGTCGACGATCAAGCTTTATAAATAGAAGCCGATGAGCATAATTTCATATCATCCAAGTTCCAGCCCTCGGGCAGATCCTTGTGATCTAGACTAATGCATGAGAAGAAAACTTGCGAGTTCTTCATCTCTTTCCTCCATTCCGAGTGACGACCGAAGCCTTTGACTGGAGATAGATCTCGAGAGAGTCAGCTCCACCGCCCTTCCATGGCACCACCGACAGCCTTGACACACATCTGCTGGAAGCAAGACATTGCTTCCAGCTGTTCCTTTCATTTTCTCTTCTTTTCTTATATTGTATTGTATTACATTTTGGATTAAGAAATTAATACATTGTGTGTTCAATGCATTTCTGTGTTCCTTCAATTCCATCTCCATCTTTCTTTACTTAGCATCCTTAACTTTCATTGCATCACTTAGTGAGATTGCTTGAGTATCACATACTTAGTCAGGTGGATTAGAGATATGAAGCATGTAGCAAACCATCGGAAGGTGTGCGTTGTGCAAGTGTATGAGAAAACCTTATTTAAAACCTTATTTGCTTAAGTGTGAAGCTGTAGCAACGACTGTCTATAGGCGGACGCAACGCTTGTCCATGAGTAAAGTCAGCAACAACTAACTGCCCAGGAGGGTAAGTGGTTGGTCGCATTAAGCAATGTAAGCGAGTATTCACTAGAGATAGGAATAATTTTACGTCAGCTAAGTTTATACAGTTACCTTGTCTTATGAGCGCATCATTCATCATTTAGGCATACTTGAGAGAGTAGTCTAAAATCCAAATCTAAGACTCAAGATAGTGGATTGGAACACATAAACAAGAATGAGGAACTTAGGAATAAGCTCCGTTTGCTATCACACAGCGTATGCATCCTATGGAGAGGATATTGCATACGTCCAAGAAGTAGGATATAGTGGTTGTATGCGATCATCCCGACCTTTTTGCATACACATCGCATACGTCCTAGATTTAGGCTCAAGTGTGTGTAGCATGATCGCATAGCTTGCGTTGGCTGAGGTTTCCCTTGCGGTCACTCTTAAGGGTTGCGATGAAGACATCCTCATATTTTATCTATTTTCCATCCATTTACTTCACGTCAACAGTTGTAGTGTCTCAACCTCTCATTCATATTCGCATTGCATTGTCTGTTAGTTAGGAGTAGGAGTAGTGTTAGCTTAAAACCCCTCATCATTCTTTTATTCAACCTCCGCATACACATTACCACATACATCTAGCTACAAGTCCCTGAGTTCGACCTTGGATCACCCGAGAAACTTGCGTTCGCGTTATACTTGGCACGAGCATAAGAAAACTTGTGACAGGAACGCATGGTCATCGCATACATTCGTTAACACATATTGTAAGTCTAACGCATGACCACCGGTATATTATAATCAACGCATGACCTAAGACATGCATCACATATTGCGTTCACCTAATTTTAGTCATCAAATCTTTGACGACTTGGCTAATAATTTTCGTCATCAGCTCTGTATGATCTTGGCTTGAGGAAGAGATGAGGTATGCGATCGAGTAGACGATCGAGTAAGTTGGAGATATGAAGCTGTCTATCGCATAGACGATGTACTCGATCGTTTATAAAACACAAGCCTATCTCATAGACTTTGCTACTCGATCATGTAGCAACAATCAGCTGAGTGACTATCGCATAGTCAACTCTAAACGATCCTTTAGTCTCTCAACGACTATCGTTTAATAACACAATTTTACTTGGTAGCCTTTTTCCGTGAGTATTATCCGAATGGAACAACCACTAATTTTGGAAAACAATTTTCCTTTTATCTCATGATTACCATAAAACTTCCAATAACCTCTCACTCAATTGATTATTGGAGAAAAAAAATTAATTATCATATAATTAATATATTATAAATAAATATGATAACCAACTTATCATATTATATTTATAACCTATAGTTTTAATATTTCATCTCATGAAACATATAAACCATAGTTATTTTTCTATTTTATGGTACCTAATGTAAATCATATTTACATTAATTCCTCCAAATAATGTATCTCATACATCACACCAATTATATCACATATAATTGAATTTTCTCTTGTTAATTTAAACACTTCAAACTAACCCAAAATCTTATTCTCAACTTGAACCCATTGAGCTATCAAGGGGACCTTATGGACCTGTAGCTTGAAGCTTCAACGGTACATGAATAGCTAACTAAACTCTTTAGTCACGAGATCCACCATCTGTTAACTGCCAGACACTCCACTAAAGACCGATAACTATACTCTTCTTGTTAGGGTTAATGCCCTAAAGTCTCGTGTCATGTAGTTTGTAAACAAATTTTGTATGAACGCTTGTGATGTATAATATATATGATATTTACTTCACTTTTTGACTTTGTACATTTAGATTTTTTTTATTTTACCACAAACCAATAAACTTAATATCCCTGGTTGTCTTTATGTAACTTAAGCATATATGTAGTGACATACAAGTGGATCATGTCTTAAGTGACAACCAAAATGGTCTGTAGTATATAGATATAGGAGGGAAACCTTATCCTGGTAACATTGCGGACGACCCGCTTTGTGGAATAGTTACAAATGTTGTGACTTGTCACAGATGGTCTGATCTTGATCATTCGTGTAGGAAACATGCGAGTGGGGGCGTCCTATACAAAGAGTTTGTATAAGATCTGATCACAAAGTGTTAACGTCTCGTCATATAACTCCGTTCATGACAGAGACTTCACTTCACTAAGATGACCATAGGTAACATGACCTCAATCCTGAGTGAGTTGGGAACTCTTGCCATTAAGGGCGGTCCTTTGATTTGCACGGGTGCGAGTGGTCAATGCGCCGGCTCAAACCTACCATTTTGGGGATTCGTCTGATTTCGGAGCTGGGAACTCAGCTTCACAAGATGGAGTTCACTCCTTCCCTGAAGTAGGGGTAAGTAGATAGATTTCTCCCTTAAGGGCTGATCCCGGGGCTTGAACGGTGTGGCACCACACACTTTCTCATGGCCCGAAAGGTGTTCACACATAGTAGGACTATGTTGTATTGTTCATTAGAGGGATCAGTGGTACTTTGTATTTAGTACAAAAGAGTAAGATGTAACTACAGGGGAAAAACAGTAAATTGTCCTAGCTGTACTTACGAGCATCTGTGAAGGGTCATCGTACTGATAATTAGTTATATCCAATGGACATAGAAATATATCTATGGTAAGAAGAGCTCAGCTGCCAGTCTTTAGTGGAATGCCTGGCAGTTAACGGATGGTGGATATCGTGACTAAAGAGTTTAGTCGGTTATTCACGTACCGTTGGAGCTTCGAGCCATAGGTCCATAAGGTTCCCTTGGTAGCTTGGATAAAAGATAAGAATCAGTTTTTGGGTCAGTTTGAAATGTTCAAATTGACGAGAGGGAGTTCGATTATATATAATATAATTGAACTAGTTAATATATATGATATAATTAATTTTATGTATGAGATACATTAATTTGGAGGAAATTGGATATAAATATGATTTATATCTAGTGGAGGAAAAATACTATGGTTAATATATGATATTAAATCCATAGGTTATGAATATAATGTGATTATATTTATTGTTTATTAATTGGACGGTTAAGGGATAATTGGTTCACGTCTCTTCTGTGTTCATAACGGATGAGTAAGATGAAGAATCGATTTAAGACGCTTAAATAGCTCACGGTGTGTTAGGCATTGAATGCACGAACATGTGTTGAAGTGTGTCATCACTTAGTAAAAATCAGAGCCTATACGATAGTGCTGAACGATCGCTGATAACTTGTAGAAATACAAGTTATTTAGACTGCCTTATCTAGATATTGGGGCCAAAAGATAGTAAATATGCGTCAATTGTATGAAAATTAGCTTTGAAATACAATAATTATAAATTATCGCAATTACACCGACTAACATCTTTAAGGTGGAAGAAAAGGAGATTTTACTCTTTTTTGCAGGAAACCAAGGCACCGCTTGTGCTCAAGGCTCAAGAAGAACTGATCAACGCATCTCTGTCACATTGCGCCCATCAATCAACAATGAAGAGACGATTAACACAATGCGACAGTCGATCTAGAGCTGACTTTCAATCGCATATGGTAATAAAAACAACACCGCATGCGAACTCACGATCAAAAGATGCAGCTGAGCAATGCAAAAGCGAAGGATTGAGACACGTGTCAACTAACGGTTGTGCAGAATTGACGATCTGATTGCATAACAGAAGGAATAATATCCCTCCATCTTCGGAATTTCCATAACAACAAGTGGGGACCACAAGGCTGGAGTCAAAGATCCTCACCTATAAATACCCCATAGATTTCAGAGAAAACTTATGCTACTGGATATGAGGCTAATTACTGCTAAAGTGTTAAGAGAAAAGGCTGAGCTGAGAGCTTAACTGAAGAAATTTGGGAAGAAGACGAGACAAGGCCGAGAGGTGAGTCTCAATTCTATTCTGCCAAATACTCACTGAGAAGCTCTGTGCTGAGAACCCTGCTACCGGTTGAGCAAACCTGAGAGGGAAGCTCATCCATCCATCTGATCCATCCAATTTGGCAAGCAGATCTCCACCCTAATCGGTGCCAAGACGTTGGCGCTTATTTGTATCTGTTCTATCTCTTTTCATCATTGTATTTCACTTTTTTTATTCTTTCATTCACAAACCATGTATCAAACGCTTAATAGACATATTAAATGTTTCATTTGCTTTCATATTCCATTTTTTGTCTACTTCCCTAGTAGTTAATATGAATTAAACGAGTACTTAACTTGTGTTAAAGAGATAAATGCATTTAGCTAAAGCATACTAGACGGCATCTTCACCTGTGAGAGCAGAAGTGAAGATTCCATTCTAATTTATCGAGAGAAGGTTAGAAGAATGCGTTAACTAAAACGAGTAGTACTTCCAGACATGAAAGTAACCTTGCGTTCATTACGTTCATCTCTGATTCACCATAGACATGTGGGAGCGCAGTCGATCACTGAGAGGTGTACATCAAGCAAAAAGCGAAACCGTACTTATAACTTCGACGCAATTAAGAACTTGCGCTGTTTATATTAGTTATCTTTCTCTTTCTGTTCGTACATAAGACTTGTCGCCGCATTCCATGTTCTTTGCATAATCTTCACAGTCAGCCTGGACCCCAGCATCTTGTATCGTAAAGCTTGTATCTTGTATCATCTAGCTTAGGTTTACTGTACTTATTTTATTATCGCATTTTACTGCTTTCCTTTACTTTACCGCAATTTTATATACTTGTACAACACTCTTTAAAGATTGAAAAACCTGGTTGCATATACCACGAGCATACCACAATAACCTCAAACAGCCCCTATGTTCGACCTCGGATCACACCGAGAAATTTGCGGTGGAATTATACTTGGTTCCAACGTAAGGAAACTTGTAATATTCATAATTAACGCATATCTAGAAGTAGTATCACAATTTGTATCAGCGCATTGTTAAAGACATAAGACCATTTTTTGCGTTAACAATCGCTTACGTGTATGATAGTGCTGAGTGATCGCTTAACGCTTACACCCGCATACGCTATTTACTAAACGATTGCTTACCTTTTACTAGGCAATCATTTAGCGCCCAAGCTTTACTAAACAATCGTTAGACGATCGCTTAGCTTTTCCTACACAATCGTTTAGACGATCACTTACTTTTTTCAATACGATCGTATACTTCACCTAAACGATCAAGCATTTTGTCTATATGATAGATGAGTCTTTCTCTCACTTGCTTGATCGTTGTATATAATCTCTTTACCTCATCCCCTCTACCAAATCCGAACAAAGCCCACACTTTGGATTCTCACTCTGAGAATACTGAGGGCTCTGAGTGGTGGTGTCATCCCCATTTCCTTCTATTCGTGTGGAGGATGTTCGAGGTAGACAATTAGGAGTTTCTGAACGATAGCTTGCCGTTCCTGTGAAAGCAAGATTCGTTGTGAAGAAAAGTCTTCAATTGGTATGATCTCTCGGTCTCTTGTTAATTGTTTCTTTAAGCATGCCAGAAATTTAGCATTGTGAATGCATATTTGAATGTTTGAATTTATATGTGGAAATTCTATCACAATGAATTGGAAAGATCCGCTTCTGCTCGTAGGTACTCTTGAATAAGAGTTCCTTCACTTCTTATTACAGATATATTTCTGTGTCTATATAACCAATCAACAGTGCGATAACTCTTAACAAATCGCTCGTAAGTACAGCTGGGCCAATTTATCATTTTGCCCCTGTAGTTACATCTAACTCCTTAAGTATCACCGTTTCCTTTAATGAACAATAAGTCATAGTCCTATTACGACTGAGTTCTCTCTTCCAAAGAGAGAGTGTGACCACTATGTTCAAGATTCAAGACCCAGAATCAACCCTTAAGGGAGCAATTTATCTACTTACCCCTGCTTTGGGGAAGGAGTGAATTTTGTCTTGTGTAACTGAGTTCTCAGCTCCCCAATCAGACAAATCCCCAAAAAGGTAGGCTTATTAAGTGGGCAATCTGGCTACTCTCACCATACTAATCAAAGGACCGCCCTCATAGGCAGGAGTTCCCAAAATATTAGGATTAAGGTCATGTCACCTATGGTCATTTTAGTGAAATATAAGTCTCAATTATCAACGGTGTTATATAAAGAGACTAATTATCTCATGGTCTGATCTTATACAAACTCTTTGTATAGGACACCCCTGCTCGCATGTCTCCACATGAATGGTCAAGATCAGACCATTTATAGCACGTTATAACACTTACAACTATCTACAAAGCGGGTCGTATCCTTATTCTCACCAGGATAAGGTATCCCTCCTTTATCCTTATACTACAAACCATTTAGGTTATTACTTAAGGCACGATTCATTTGTATGTCTCACATACATGCTTAAGTTTACATGAAATAACCACGGAACTTAGTTTATTGGATATGAGTAAATGCAAATAAAATAACTCTTATTTATTAATAACAATGTGTGTACAAACTGTTTACAAACTACGAGACTCTAAGAGAATTAGCACACCAATCTCAACAATCTTCTACTTGTCCTAATGCCTCGGGAGACTAATGTACTATACATGAAAATAGTATAATATGATAAACGAGGGCATGCTCTATACCCCAATATCATCTCCCACTTGCCCTAGGCAAGATGCCGCCTGTCCCGTAGAACCAGACTCTCCAGATGACCCTTAAACATTTTAGCCGTGAGAACCTTTGTAAACAGATCAGCAGCATTGTGCTCCGACGTGATCTTGTTGAACACTCAGTAGTCTCACTAGAAATTTCATGTAAAACAAGCTTACTTCGTGGTTTATGATCCCTGATGTGGTCTTCTTCCTAGAAGATAGCATTTTTCGACATAAACACTTTGTTGACACTCAGATCATAGAAGTATCCACCCCTCGTTTTTCTGGGGTAGGGGTGGAAACGGTTCAGTTCGATTCCATTTGGTGGTCAAACTAAACCGAACCGATTTATTAGTTTAAATCGAACCGAATGCGGTTCGATTCGATTTCAAATTCTATTTTGGAAATTTAAAAAATCCATATTATATTCTTTTTTTAATTAAAAATGGTTCGGTTTGGTTCGGTTTTAAATTCAGTTTTGTTCTTTAAATTAAAAGCGGTTTGGTTTTAAATTCGGTTTTAACTCTTTTTTTAAAATTATATAATATATATATATATATATATATATACTAATATAAATTAATTAAAAATGGTTCGATTCGGTTTCAAATTTGGTTTTCGAAAGTGAAACCGAATCGAACCGAATTTCTCGATTTCACTGAGTTTTCGGTTTGGTTCGGCTTGATTTTTAGAAATGGTTCGATTTTTGCGGTTTGAATGATCACCCCTACTCTGGGGTAGCCTACAAAGAGGCAAACTTTTGAACGTGGTTCCAACTTTTTAGGGTTAGCCACTAGCACGTGGGCCGGACATCCCCAAATTCTGAAGTGGCGTAAACTACCTTTACGGCCTCTCCACAGCTCAAAAGGTATTTTAGAAACACTTTTCGAGGGAACGTTGTTCAAAACATAACATGCAGTTTCCACTGCAAATCCCCAAAATAAGTCTAGAAGATGAGCATAACTCATCATAGACCGAATCATGTCCAACAGGGTTTTGTTTCTTCTTTCTGATACATCATTCTGCTGAAGTGTACTTGGGGCCAAGAGTTAGGATGCGATTCCATGTTCTATCATATAGTTCTAGAATTCGAGGTCCATATACTATCCACCATGATTAGATCGTAGTGTTTTTATCTTCTTACCTAACAAGTTTTCAACTTTAGCCTTATACTCCTTAAACTTGTCAAGGGCTTCAGACTTACGTTGCATTAGGTATACAAGCCCGTATCTTGAATAATCATCTATGAAAGAGATGAAATATCCATACCCACCTCGAGCTCTAACATTCATCGGACCCCAAAGGTCTGAATGTATAAGCTCCAAGGTTTCCTTGGCTCTATAACCTTTTCCAGTAAAATGTTGTTTGGTCATCTTGCCTTCAAGGCATGATTCACATATCGGCAAGGAGTTTTCTGCTAAACTCATTAGAAGTCCACATTTCACCAACTTCTCAATCCTATTGAGATACCTTCGGTCTGTTTGCAGTTGTTGCTGTTCTGAACATTTCAGTATTAAGCAAGGCTTTTATGACTAACGCCTTAGTACATATAAGTTATTTTTCATTGAACCAAAATCAATCTCCATACCATTCTTGAAAATAAACACTTTACTTTCAGAAAAGAAGATGGTATAACCTTGTTCAATCAGACAAGAAACTGAGATTAAGTTCCTCTTGATATGAGGAACTACAAAAACATTATCCAGTAACAGATAATATTTCTTGTCCAAAAATAACTTCAGCCTGCCTACAGCAACAGCTGAAACAACCTCACCAATGCCGACTCGAAGAATTAACTCTCCATCTTCCAATGTTTTCCAAGAACTAAATCCTTGGTAGGAAGTACTTACGTGATTAGTAGCACCTGAATCAAGTATCCAGACAGAATCATCATTCTCTACCAAACACGTCTCCAAGACAAATAAATCACATTTACTATCTTTGGACTTCCTCTTCTAGAGAGTGATGGGATCAATGTTAGAATCTAATTAAGCTCCAAGTTCCATTTCAGAGAACAATTCTTGTCGATGAACTTCAGTAGAGTCAGCAACAATTGCTCTCTCTTTTAGTCCCTTGACATTCAAGAAAGATTGGAGATTATCTTGGGAACTAACACTACTGGTTTCTTTGTCATCCATCCCTTGTTGCTCAAAAAGTGAGAACTAATGTTCAAATAATTCTTGCAAAGAGTCCATGATCTTACGTGCAATGACCATGTTCTCAGCCCTTTTGGCCAATGCATCAGGTATGCTAGCCAAAATGTGAAGTCGGTCCATCAAGTTAGCCTTCATCCACACCTCATATGCATTAAGAACATTTCACGGTGCATCTAGGGTCGGGACTTGAGGACACTTCTCAACCATAACAAACTCAAGGTCGTTTACCACGAAATATATTTTAAGAGACTCTTTCCAATTTATGTAATCAGTCAAAGTAAAAGAGGCAACTAACGGAAAATCATACATGTTGCTGAAAAACAAACACATTGATCTACATTAGATTTTCGCAAATACTCTTGGAAAAACAACATCCAATATGGTTTAGCAAAACTGAAATAAACCCCACATGACATCTAGTTTCGTAATGATGCTTCAGTGATTTAGGACAAAAGTTACCGAAGGGTAGTCAATTTATCCCTCCTTTGAATTGAGACACTCTCAACCAGTCATTAATACCATATCAACTCTTGCTCCTATAATGACTAACCATCATTGATTTGGTCAAGAGACCATTAACTTGCTTAACAATTTTCCGTAAGTGTGATCCTTATTTTAGATCCTAGAGTTCTGCCCCAAGCAGCCAATCCAAAGGGAAAAAATATGATTGGTGCAAAAACTAAAGCGACCCATCCATTTATGGAGTTCACCTTGATATTGACCAACCACACAAAACCATCCAAAGGGGGACACTCCTAGGCTCCACGAGGTCGTGCAAGAAGATATCACGATGCAAACCAATGAAGGAGACCATAGGACATGTTGACACACATCCTTCACCCACTTACTATAAATACTCTCTTTGTCCACCTTGATATTGACTCATGCAAACAACATCCGAAGGGGGATGCTTCTAGGGCACCACAAGGCCAAGCATGAATCTCACGATATGAACATTAATGGAGAAACGTAAGTGAAATTGACAAATCATGTACATCTTTTCCTCCCATTGAGTATTTTATAACCTAGGGTTTAGTTTACTTAGAAAAAACACAGCTAAGGATTTTAACTAAGTGAATTTTTAGGTTTGCCCAAAAATAACTCTTACTTTGGAAAGTTGAACAACTTTTGATCATCATTCATTAAACTCTTTAACGAAGTCTTTGATCAACTGTCGCATGCTTGTAGCAAATCCTTTCTAGGTAGGTTCCCAGGTAGGGGTGTTCAGTTTCCGTCAGCTTAAATACCCCAGCCTAGACAATACCCACCTTAGATAAAAGGTCCCTTATAGATAGATTTAATACAAATTTAATCTTTCATGGAAAACAATTTAATCATATTAAACCGAGTCAAAAGATTAAACTTAGGTATCTAATCTCATTAGAACCAGGAACTTAGGTCTATCTCAATCCAATTTTAAAACCCTTTTAAAACATGAGTTCACATAAGTTCGCATGCACCTCTTTCTTATTGATTTTAGTTCTAATTTCCACTATAACACTTATAACAGGAAACAACTAAAACTATCCACAATACGAAGCAACACATACAAGGCATTCATAACTCTTATAAATAAGCCTAAGTGTCATGCTTCATGCATTGTTCATTCATTATTACTTGTATATAACACTTATATAACAAAGCAATGAACCAAGCATACATGCTCTCATACACCCTTATACTATCACTCTTATAATATAAAGATGATGCATGAATATGCTTAATGCATGCATAAATATAACTCTTATATTTCATGATGCATGAGCATGCTTTCTTGTAATTTCATCATGCCAATAACTATATCATAACACTTATAATATATGATGTATGAATAAAATGCATAACCTAAGGTGGGTTTTAAATCTATATGTCACACACTATAGCATATAAACAAACATACATCTCATGTACATTAATTAAAAGTTGATGAACCAGGATAATTAGCCTCAAATCCTTAAAAAAACAAAAAAAAACTAACTATTACAAAGAGCAATGAGTCACCAATTCAAACAGGCGAACCGGGTCTTAAACCGTCCGGGTAAGAACCTGTCTCTTTGATTGTGTAACAAATCCGTGTGATCGTCTACATGATAGAGTAAACTCTTTACTCAATCGTTTAGCAACGTTGTATGAGTATAAACGATCATTTAACAATGATCGTGTACCTTTGACTATGCGATAAAGTATGAAGGCCACGCGATCATGCAACACACATCATGCAACGTAAGCCTTAAGTGATCAAGTAAACGAAAATGATGTGGTGAAGCATAATCATCTAAACAATTGTGAAGCAAGCATAAGGTATCATATACCGGGTGATCGTGTAGTCAGTGACTATGAGATGAAGCATGCTGAACTACACGATCTTTTAGTGCGTGCGCCTTTTATTAAATGATGAGTATCAAATACTCTAAGCGATCGTTTACCTCCAGCATCCACGCGATCGAGTAACCAACGCTACGCAATAGAGTAAACTCTTTACCCCATCGTTTAGCTATGCTAAATGATAGTTTAGTAAATACTACATGATTGCGCAGAACTTTTCTACACGATCGTTTAGCCAAATCTCAATGATCGTTTAGCTTGGGCTACACGATGCAACAAACCCTTGGTTTTCTTCCTCGATGAGAATTGCATCTCCATGCTTCGAAACTTCATCACGAACGACTCAAACAACTTCAAACGCTTTGAATATAAACTCGATTGCTTGTTAATTATGCCCACAAACGTAGGCGCCCTTACAAATTAACACTTTGTAAGCTTAAAGAAAGCTTTAAACAGAGGAAATCATCCCATAAACATTAGTCAACACATCCATAAACACATTTAACCTTTAAACACATTGCAGAACGCACTTAAAACCCACCACGACTGTAAAAGAAGTTCAAAATAGCAATGGAATTTTGAATATCAGAACAACCTGGCTCTGATACCAATTGAAGGAAATCAAGAATGGAGATCTCCATGAGCAACAGAAGGGATCGCTCCAAATTCCATTTGAATAAACACAAACAATTACAATCTTAAACGAAAACTAACAAGTTATGCATAAACTAAAATTACAGCATGCTACAATAGGAATCAAGAGATAGAGTATGCGTACCTTTGAAGAACCATTCTTCAAGAACCCTCGATCAGTTTACAATGCGTCCACAACAACACTCAAACGCAACAAACAGCACACAACACGTACATGAACACAATGAGCGTCTAAATGCTCCTCAATCCCAATCGAGTCCAACTCAATTCACGAACAGAGTAAGGACACTACCACAAGTGTTACCTTAGTATTCTTGGTGTGAGAATCCAGGAGTTGTGGGCTCTGTATGATCTTGGCTTGAGAAAGAGAGGAGGTATGCGATCGAGTAGACGATCGAGTAAGTGGGAGATATGAAGTTTTCTATCGTATAGACGATGTACTCGATCGTTTAGAAAACACAAGCCTATTGCATAGACTTTGCTACTCGATCGTGTAGCAACGATCAGGTGAGTGACTATCGCATAATCAACTCTAAACAATCATTTAGTCTCTCAACGACTATCGCTTAGTAAAATAATTTTACTTGATAACCTTTTTCCGTGAGTGGAATGGAACAACCACTAATTTTGGAAAACAATTTTTCTTTTATCTCACGATTACCATAAAACTTCCAATAGCCTCCCACTCAATTGGTTATTAGAGAAAAAGAATTAATTATCATATAATTAATATATTATAAATAAATATGATAACCAACTTATCATATTATATTTATAACCTATAGTTTTAATATTTCATCTCATGAAACATATAAACCATAGTTCTTTTTCTATTTTATGGTACTTAATGTAAATCATATTTACATTAATTCCTCCAAATAATGTATCTCATACATCACACCAATTATATCACATATAATTGAATTTCCTTTTGTTAATTTGAACACTTCAAACTAACCCAAAATCTGATTCTCAACTTGAACCCATCGAGCTACCAAGGGGACTTTATGGACCTATAGCTTGAAGCTTCAATAGTAAGTGAATAGCTGACTAAACTCTTTAGTCACGAAATCCACCATCCGTTAACTATCGGACACTCTATTAACGATCGACAGCTGCACTCTTCTCACTACAGATATATTTCTGTGTCCATATAACCAATCAACAGTGCGATAACTCTTTACAAATCGCTCGTAAGTACAGTTGGGCCAATTTACTATTTTGCCCCTTCAGTTACATCTAACTCCTTAAGTACCATTGATTCCTCTAATAAACAATAAGTCATAGTCCTACTATAACTGAGTCCTCTCTTTCAAAGAGAGGGTGTGGCCACTATGTTCAAGACCCGGAATCAGCCCTTAAGGGAGCAATTTATCTACTTACCCCTGCTTTGGGGAAGGAGTGAATTCTGTCTTGTGTAACATAGTTCCCAACTCCCCAATCAGACAAATCCCCAAAAAGGTAGGCTTGTTGAGTTGGCAATCTGGCCACTCTCACCCATACTAATCAAAGAACTGCCCTCATAGGCAGAAGTTCCCAAAACACTCAGGATTAAGATCATGTCAACTATGGTCATTTTAGTGAAATGTAAGTCTAAATTATCAACGATGTTATATAAAGAGACTAATCATCTCGTGGCCCGGTCTTATACAAACTCTTTATATAGGACACCTCTGCTTGCATATCTCCACATGAATGGTTAGGATCAGACCATTTGTAGCACGTTACTACACTTGCAACTATCTATACAGCGGGTCGTATCCGTAATGTCACTAGGATAAGGTATCCCTTCTTTATCCTTATACTACAGACTATTTAAGTTATTACTTAAGGCGTGATCCACTTGTATGTCTCACATACATGCTTAAGTTTACATGAAATAACCAAGGATCTTAGTTTATTGGATATGAGTAAATGCAAATAAAATAACTCTTATTTTATTAATAAAAATGTGTGTACAAACTACGAGACTCCGAGAGAATTAGGACACCAATCCCAACACATATGTTGGGTGACTAAAATATGAGTAAAGAATATCTATGTCTAGCAGACAGTGTAACTACAGATACAATACTTACAAGTAGAAAATATTTTTCCAAACTGATAATGCTGGAAGCAAAAGTCAATACGATATCAGGTTCTGCAAACCTGATTGAAGGCTTTGAGCAAATATTATTTCGTCTAGATGAACAAAACTTAAAATTGATGATGCATTGCTCTCTAGTCAATCAAAGAGAAATCTACTTAGTTTTAAAGATATACGTTGCAATGATTATCATATTGAGACTGATAGAAAGAATAATATGGACTATCTTTATATCATATCTATTGTCTCATATGAAAAACATATAATGGAAAAGTTGTCTGCTTTATCTTCAGGATTATATTATACTCATATACGAGTAATTGAAATATATACAACAATGAATATGAAGTTCATGAATCTAGACATATTTAGAATTTGGCATGACAGATTAGGTCATCCAGGGTTTATAATAAAGAGAAGAATTATTGAAAATTCAAATGGACACCCATTGAGGAGCCAGGAGATTCTTCAATCTAATGAATCATCATGTGATGCTTACTCTCAAGAAAAATTGATAATTAGACAATCACCAACTAAAGTGGGAATTACACCACCTGCATTTTTAGAACGAGTTCATGGTGTATATGGACCTATTAATCCACTAAGTGGACCATTTAGATATTTTATGGTAGTAATAGACGCATCCAACAGATGGTCACACGTGTGCTTATTATCAAGTTAAAATCTTGCATTTGCAAGATTATTTGCTCAAATAATTAAGTTAATGATGGAGTTTGATATTCAACATACTGAAGCAATTTAGATCCTAAGTACTCTAACTACATTATTTTAGACAAATAACATGTATATTCATAGTTTTCCAGAAATTAGGGTTTATAGTACAACTTTTGTTGAATTCTTTAATAGATCCAATCCACTGATGAAATCTACTCACGAACTTATTGTAGACTACATCAAGAATCTTTCCTACTATCCTCTAGTCTTAGATTGGATCGTGGGATCCAAAATGAGAAGGGATTGAAGAGAATTTTGGATTGGTGAGAGTTTTTATGTAGAAATTTTATAAAAACAAATTTTCTTACAAATTTCATAATTGCATGAAGATTTAATCATGTTAAATCTATTTCTTTTATAGATTGATTACATGCAAGTGGAATTAACCACAAAATGACACTAAATAATCCACTTAAATGTTTGATTAGGTGTAAGAAAATGGAAAATGTGGGAAAAGCCCACTTTTCATTTTTAATCTTATTTTTCTAATTTAATTTAATTTTCACAAAATCAAATTAAATTAAATGAAGATTAATTTTAAATTTGAATTTCTCAAATTCAAAATTTAATAGAATTAATTTAATTAATTAATTATCAAATATTATAAAACACCTAATTCAAATATGAATCACTCTTCATATATATAATATTTAAATCATATTTAAATATTTTCAACTCTCTAATTTGTTTAATTCGATAATTAAATATTTTAATTATATCGCATATAATTAATAATTCCCTTAATCCTAATTCGAACGTTTCAAATTCTCTCATCACACTATTCTAAGGTTTAATCTATTTATGATCTAGTAAGGGGACTTAATAAACCTATAGATCATGAGCTCTAATGATTCCAGATTAATTGACTAAACTCTTTTAACCAAATTAATCAATATTTGTTAACTATCGGGACATTCCATTAAAGCCCAGTAGTTTCACTCTCTTCATTGTAGGTACATTTCTATCCACTTGATTTAACCATAATTAGTAAGCTAATCATTCACAAGTTGTTCGTATTCATTGGGTCAAAATTATTGTTTTACCCCTATAATACATCTTCTCCTTAAGTCTCCGATGATCCACTAATGAACAATTTATTAATGGTCCTACCAATAAACTGAGTCTCTCTCAATCATAGACAGGGCAAGGCCCCTTGTTCAAGACTAGGAGTCAGTACTTAAGGGAACAACCTATTTGCTAACCCTAAAATCAGGTAGGAGTGCATGACTATGTCCCAACTATCAACCCGATCTTACCCCTAAAATGAGAGGTTTATTGAGTAGCGATGTTGAGCTACTCTCACTCATGCAGATTAAAGGATAATCCCGAATAAACAGAAGTTCTTAGTTAACTCAGGATTGAGATCTAGTTACCTTAGTCATCGATTTGAAATAGTCAATTTGAACAATAAACATCGTTTGTATCAAATACAAAGCTGGTCGCATCCATAATGTCCCCAGGATAAGGTTGCCCAGGATAAAGTACCCAATCTTATCCTTATACTTATAGACCATTTTAGTTATATATTCAACTTGATCCACTTTTACGTCTCTACATAAAGTTCAAGTATTCATGCTATAGCCAGGGGTTCGTTAGTTTATTGGATTTAGACTTTAACAAGTGCAATTTACAAATTCAATACAACTTTATTGAATAAACCTCAATAATAACTTTATTGTAAATAGAATAAGTTTAAAGATTACAAACTGCAAGTTTTAAGACATACAACCCAACAAACTCCCACTTGGAGTAAAACTCTAGTGGCTTTACATATATACAATGTTGAGTAAGGGAGAAAGAAATACAATAAACTGGGACATCAAATACCACTTGCCCTAGATTTATGAATCTCGTAGTCCTAGTCCGACTAGGTGACCCTCGAACACTTTAGCCATAAGGGCCTTTGTAAATAGATCAACTAGATTATCTTCTGATGTTATTTGCATGACAATCACATCTTCTCCGTGTACTATCTCCCTGATAAGATGGGTACTTGTGTTCGATGTGCTTCCTGTGCTTATGGCTTATTGGTTCTTTTGAGTTTGCAACTACTCTATTATTATCACAATGAAGGGTGATGGGCAGATGCATATTTAGAACTACTTCCAAATCGGTCAAGAACTTCCTTAGTTATATTGTTTCTTTTGTTGCTTCACATGCAGCTACGTGCTCCATTTCCATGGTGGAATAAGCAATACAACTTTGCTTTATACTTCTTCATACTACAACTCCTCCATTTAAAGTGAATACCGATCCCAAAGTATATTTCCTAGAACCACATCGATTTGAACATTAGAATCAGTGTATCATATAAGCATCATATCCTTAGCACCATACACAAGTTTGTAGTCTCTCATTCTCCAAAGATATTTAAGGATATTTTTAACGGCAGTCCAATGATCATATCCAGGATTGGACTGAAATCTGCTGACTATTTCAACTATATAGCATATGTTTGTACGTTTACACAATATGACATACATCAAAGTCCCAACTACTGATACATAAGGAATTCGTTTCATAGCCTCAACTTCTTGAAGTGTCTTAAGAAATTGTTCATTAGACAGACAAATTCAATGTTAAAAAGATAACAGACTTCTCTTGAAATTTTGCATCTTATATTTTAACAACATCTTATCTATATAGGATGCTTGGGATAAGGTGATGGCGGGAAATTAGAAGTCAATTTTACTCGACAGCCAATATCCCGTGGACGCGGTATGCGATGCATGTTCTTAAGATATGCGTTGATCGTCATGCGTCGATGGTCATGCGTTGGAATGAAAAATGCGTTAACGAATGTATGCGATGACCATACGTCCTGCCACAAGTTTTCTTGCGTTCACGCCAAGTATAACATGAACGAAAGTTTCTCGGGTAATCTGAGGTCGAACACAAGGACTTGTAGCTATATGTTTGCGGTGATGTGCATGCGACGGTATATATAAAAGAATGGAGAGGATGTTGCTAAGTTAATCCTACTCCTACTTCTATCTAACATACAACGCAATGAGAATATGCATGAAAGGTAGAGATACGACAAACCTTGACATGAAATAAATGTATGAGAAAATAGAAAAAATGCAGAGATGTTTTCATTGCAAACCTTAAGAGTGATTGCGAGGGAAACCCTAGTCAACGCAAGCCAATGCGATCATGCAACACACATACAATAGTAAACCACCTCTCGGTGCGAATGCTACGGCTTCTATTGCTAGAACGCATGCGATATATGCATTAAGTCTACAGGGCCTACACATAAGCCTATATTCCTATTTATGCGATGACAAAATGACATCCACACAAATATGCGACCACATAATATCATACCTATTCTAGGTGCATGCAATGCAGTGTTGACAAACAGAGCTTATCTCTAAGTCCCTATCTCTTGCTTATGCCGATCTAATCGTGCTCTCTCGAGTCTAGATTCTAACATAGCTCTCTCGAGTCATTAGGTTCTTTCTTTAGACTCTCTCTCGAGTAGCTCTAAAGGGGTGTTGGGCACAACATAAAACAAGACAAACGCATGAACTTGGTTGACACAAGATTACGCCTATCTCTAGTGAACAATGCATGCAATGCTTAATGCGACCAACCACTTACCCTTTCGGGCAGTTGGTTGTTGCTGACTTTACCTATAGACAAGCAATGTGTTAGCCTATAGACAAACGTTGCCGCAGCTTCACACTAAGCAAATAAGGTTACTCACATACTCACGCAACGCATACCTCTCGGTAGGTTGCTACATGTTTCATATTCCTAATCCACATGACTAAGTATGTAATACCCAAGCACTCTCACTAAGTGTTGCAATGAAAGTAAATATGCTAAGCAAAGAAGATGGAGATGGAGTCGAAGAAACAGAGAAATGCATTGAAAACAAATTGTATTAATTCCTTAATTCAAAATTTCATACAATAAAATATAGGAGAAGAAAGGAAAAGAAACGACCGGCTAGAAGAAAAACAAAAGATGGCGGGAAATTAGAAGTCAATTTTACTCGACACCCAAAATCCCGTGGACGCGGTATGCGATGCATGTTCCTAAGATATGCGCTGATAGTCATGTGTCGATGGTCATGCGTTGGAATGAAAAATGCGTTAACGAATGTATGCGATGACCATGCGTCCTACCACAAGTTTTCTTACGTTCACGCCAAGTATAACATGAACGCAAGTATCTCAGGTAATCCGAGGTCGAACACAGGGACTTGTAGCTCTATGTTTGCGGTGATGTGCATGCGACAGTATAAATAAAAGAATGGAGGGGATGTTGCTAAGTTAATCTTACTCTTATGCCTATCTAATAGACAACGCAATGAGAATATGCATAAAAGGTAGAGATACGACAAACCTACTTGAAATAAATGTATGGAAAAATAGATAAAATTCGGAGATGTTTTCATTGCAACCCTTAAGAGTAACTGCGAGGGCAACCCTAGTCAACACAAGCCAATGCGATCATGCAACACACATACAATAGTAAACCACCTCTCGGTACGAATTCTACGGCTTCTATTGCTAGAACGCGTGCGATATATGCGCTAAGTCTACAGGGCCTACACATAAGCCTCTATTCCTATTTATCCGATGACAAAATGACATCCACACAAATATGCGACCACATAATATCATACCTATTCCTAGGGTGTATGCGATGCAGTGTTGACAAACAGAGCTTATCTCTAAGTCCCTATCTCTTGCTTATGTCGATCTAATCTTGCTCTCTTGAGTCTAGATTCTAACCTAGCTCTCTGAGTCATTAGGTTATTTCTTTAGACTCTCTCTCGAGTAGCTCTAAAAGGGTGTTGGGCACAACATAAAACAAGACAAACACATGAACTTGGTTGACGCAAGATTACTCCTATCTCTAGTGAACAATGCATGCATTGCTTAATGCGACAAACCACTTACCTTCTCGTGCAGTTGGTTGTTGCTGACTTTACTCATAGACAAGCAATGTGTTAGCCTATAGACAAACGTTGCCACAGCTTCACACTAAGCAAATAAGATTACTCACACACTCACATAACGCATACCTCTTGGTAGGTTGCTACATGTTTCATATCCCTAATCCACATGACTAAGTATGCAATACCCAAGCACTCTCACTAACTGTTGCAATGAAAGTAAAGATGTTAAGCAAAGAAGATGGAGATAAAGTCGAAGGAACAGAGAAATGCATTGAAAAAAATTGTATTAATTTCTTAATTCAAAATGTCATACAATACAATATAGGAGAAGAAAGGAAAAGAAATGACCGGCTGGAAGCAAAACTTTGCTTCTAGCAGATGTGCGTCAAGGCTGCCGATGGTGCCATGGATGGGCGGAGGAGCTGACTCTTTCGAGATCTAGCTCCGGTCGTCACTCGGAATGGATGAAGGAGGTGAAGAACTCTCAGCCATCTTCTCACGCGTTTGTCTCTGTCTCTTATACACATCTAGATGTGTATAAGAGACAGCTATTTATAGAGCTTGAATCGCCGACAGCATTAATTGGACTGCTCTGAGTCTGACGTTCGGCGTGTTAGTCCTTTCTGAACCTCTGCCACCAACGGCGTGGTAGGTGAAATGTCAACATCATCTTTTGGATTTTCTCGAGGTAGATGCGTTCATTCCACCTACCTTGCGTTGATCCCATTAGTTTGCATTGTCGCATAGCCACAATCATTCAATGGTCGCTTTCGCTTAATACCGCAACTCTACATGATGACCACAATCGCCTGACGAGCGCAACTCCTATGTGATGGATGCATACGTATGATTACCGCAACATCCATGCGTTGATCGATGCGTTTGCCTTTGCGATGGAGTGTTTCTCTACATGCAGTCGTCTATGCGGTGGTCTGGTTTCCGCGTTTGTGTTCATTTCCTACATTAGCTACAAAAATAGAACATTGAACGCATAATTAACGCAAAGTAACAGGTTGGCTAAGATTCAACATGCTGATCGACGCAAACTCTTTTTACGTGAATTTCTAACATGATCGACACATATTCTGCCTAAAATTTTTCATAATTATATGTAAGAGGCCTAAGATGACATGCATTTCTGCATGTCATCATAAGGCTAACGTTCTGTTCTTGAAATTTCGAACAATTTGAATTCAAGAACATATTGTGCATCTTCCAAATCTTTCATTTAAAATTGCAATGCTAGCCATTCCTTAACATCAGCTAGAAATTCTACTTCATTCCCAATGAGTAAGATAACAACAACATATAATACTAGAAAAGCTACAGTTCTTATTGATAACTTTCTTGTAAACATAAGGTTCATCAACGTTCTGTTCAAAGCCATATGATTTGATCGTAGTGTCAAATCTTATATTTCATGATCGAGATGCATGTTTTAACCCATAAATAGATCTTTTAAGCTTACAAACTTTTTGCTCTTGACCCTATTCAATAAACCCCTCTGGTTGAGACATATAGATACTTTCTTCAAGATAGCCATAAAAAAATGTTGCCTTGACATCCATTTGCTATATCTCATAATTATAAAAGGAAATTATGGAAAAAGTATTCTAATTGACTTAATCATGACAACCGGAGAAAATGTTTCTTCATAGTCAATCCCTTCTCTTTGGGTAAACCCTTTTGCCACGAGTCTAGCTTTGTAGGTCTGTACCTTATCAGCTTGATCTCGTTTTCTTTTGTAGATCCATTTGCAACCAATAGGTTTCACCACATCTGGTTAATCTACAAGTTCCCAAACTAAATTGAAGTACATAGACTCCATTTCGAGGTCTATGGCTTTTATCCACTAGTTTCCATCTATATCTTCCATTGCATGTTTAAAAGTCAATGGATCCTCCAAGCCATCCTCAAATATGATGACTTGAGTTTCTATTAAACCCATGTAATGGTCAAGCTATTGAACATATCTCCCACTACGTCGAGGTACTCTCAACTCTTGAGATGGTTGTGTCAGATCAGATGTGCTAGTTTCATCAACAACTCTTGTTGATGGACCAGCCTGATCAACAATTTTTGTTGATCTATCTGTAGTTTCTTTGGACATTTCATTCAATACTAGTTTACTGTGAGGTTGATGATTTCTTATATGGTCTTCCTCTAAGAATGTAGCATTCGTCGATACAAACATTTTATTTTCTTGAGGATCATAAAACAGACCACATTTTGTTTCTTTGGGGTATCTTAAAAAAAGTCATACTTTAGAACTCCGTTCCAATTTCTTCGGGATTTTTACCAACACATGTCTCGGGCATCCTCAAATCCTGAAGTGACATAAACTACCTTTATGCCCTCTCCATAACTCATACGGTGTTTTTGAAACACTTTTATAGGGAACCGTATTGAAAATATATACTCAGTATGTACTGCATATCCCCAAAATAAATTACGCAACTGAGCGTAACTCATCATCGAAAGAACCATGTCTAACAAAGTTTTATTTCTTGTCTCTGTTACATTTTGTTGCGGCGTACTGGTGCTGTGAGTTGAGACTAAATTTCGTGTTCTATTAAATAGTCCTGGAATTTTAGGTCCATATATTCACCACCTCGATCTGATCGAAGTGTTTTAATCTTTTTACCTAATAGGTTCTCAACCTTTGCTTTATATTCCTTAAACTTTTCAAAAGCTTCAGACTTATGATGCATTAGATAAATATAGCCATATCTAGAATAATCATCAATGAAACTAATGAAATACTCAGATCCTGCTCGCGCTTTAACGTTTATCAGACCACATCTGAATGTATAAGCTCTAAAGGTTCTTCCACTATTAGACCTTTTCCTATAAAAGTTCTTTTTGTCATTTTACCCTCAAGACATGATTCACACGGAGGTAAAGAGTTGTCTTCTAACTGATTTAGGAGTCCAATCTTTACCAATCTCCCAATCCTATTGAGATTTATGTGTTCAAGTCTTAAGTGTCAAAGATAGGCATTGGGAGAAATTTTTCATTTTTTATTTTGAATTTCAGCTATTTTAAACATTCTTATATTTAAAATAGCTTCGTTTCAATTGTTTTAACATATACAAGTTATTTTCAAGTTTAGTAGAACATAATTGAACACCTCTTGAACTAATGAACACTTCATTGATATTAAAAGTAACTTTATACATATGTTCTAGTAAACTAGAGATCGATAATATTTTATACATAATATACATTTTCTAACAAACTGTAGGCATCTCCAAAAAATAACTTCAAATATCTCACTGCACGAGCTGAAGCGACTTTACCTGTTTCCACCTTGAAAGTCAACTCATTCTCTGTCAGTTATTTCCAGGAACTAGTTTCCTGAATGAAAGTGCAAATATGGTTATTGGTGTCTGAATCTAATATCCAGGTCAAATGAGAATTTTGAACTAAACATGTTTCAATAACAAGTAAATCATATTTACCTTGTTTCTCTTTCCCAGCTTTCTTTAGTGCAAGGTACTCTGGGAAATTTCTTCTATAGTGTCTATCCTTGTTGCAATGGTAAATTTACCTTTAGCAACTTTGGTCTTGCTCTTATTTGTAGGAGCTTTCTTTTTCTCTTTACCCTTTTTCTTCATTTGGATACTCTTATCTTTAGAAGTAGAAGGTTCAGACTTCTTATTAGAGGGTTTAGTCCTAGATGATGATCTCCTCAAGAATTTTCTAGGGGTTACAACATTTGCTTCCCCTTCCTAAACTTTATTTTTCATCAGGGATTGATAAGTCTGAAGCTCATTAAGAAGAGTAGTCAGATTATATTCTATCTTGTCCATCACTGCATTTGTGCAAAATTGCAGAAAATTCTTCGGAAAAGATTCCATGATGAAGCTGACTTGGCTCTTCTCATCTATGACAACCTCGTTTGCCTCTGCGATATTGAAGTAGAGCATCATGTCCAAGACATGTTCTCTAACAGAGGTCTCCTCCTTTATACGAGAATTGTAAACATATTTGAGAGCATCATGTCGAATAGATGATGATGATTATTCGTGTTGGGGTTGATGCTCTAAATCTCGTAAGATCCTGTAGTTTGTAAACACATGTATGAACAAACACTTAATGATTTATAATATGAGATATTTTATTCACTTCAGTCTATGAAATATGAGATATTTTAGTTGTATTAACCATAACTAATAAACTAAGATCCCTCGTTATCGTTATAGCTTAAGCATGTATGTGGAGACATATAAGTGGATCATGCTTTAAGTGATAACCTAAATGGTCTGTAGTATATGGATAAAGGAGGGATACCTTATCCTTGTGACACTACGAGTGTAACCCACTTTGTAGGTGTTACAAATGTTGTAAAGTGCTACAAATGGTCTGATCGTGATCATTCGTGTATTAGACATGCAAGCGGGGATGCTCTTTACAAAGGAGTTTGTATAAGACTGGACTATAAAATGTTTAGTCTCGTTATATAACGCCGTTTATAATTGAGGTTTTTATTTCACTAGGATGACTATAGGTAACATGACCTTAATCCTAAATGAGTTGTGAACTCCTACCTACAAGGGCGGTCCTTTGATTTGCATGGGTACGAGTGGCCAGGTCGCCGACTTAAACCTACCACTTTGAGGATTCGTCTGATTGAGGAGCTGGGAACTCAGCTACACAAGATGGAATTCACTCCTTCCTCGAAGCAAGGGTAAGTAGATAAATTGCTCCCTTAAGAGCTGATTCTGGGGCTTGAACCATGTGGTGCCACATCTTCTCTTGGCCCGAGAAGCGTTTAGTCATAGTGAGACTATGATCTATTGTTCATTAAAGGAATCAGTGGTACTTAAGGAGTTAGATGTAACTACAGGGGAAAAACAGTAAATTGGCCCAGTTGTAATTACGAGCGATTTGTGAAGGATCATCATACTGTTGATTGGTTATATCCAATGGATACAGAAATATATCTGTAGTGCAAATAGTGCAGCTGTCGGTCTTTAGTGGAGTTTCCGGCAATTAACGGATGATGGATATCGTGATTAGAGAGTCTAGTCAGTTATTCACGTACCGTTGGAGCTTCAAGCTACAAGTCCATAAGGTCCCTTTGGTAGCTTAATGGATTCATGTTGAGAATCAGTTTTTGGATTAGTTTGAAATGTTCAAATTAACAAGAGGGGATTTAATTATATATGATATAATTCAATTAATTCAATTCTATATGATATAATTGATTTGATGTATTTGATACATTATTTGATTGAAGGAATTAATATAAATATGATTTATATTAAATTCCATAAAAGAGAAAAAGAATTATAGTTTATATGTTGCATATGATGCAATATTAAAACTATAGGTTATAAATATAATACGATAAGTTAGTAATTGTATTTATTTATAAATTATTAATTATGAGATAATTAATTTTCTTTTTCTCCAATAGCTACCTTAGTGAGTGGTTTCTAGATGGTTTATGGCAATTGAGGGATAAAGATGAAAAATAGTTTTCATTATTCATAACCACATGTTTCATGCATCAAGTAATTTGATTACTTTAGAGAGACTAAATGATTGCGTCGAGTTTTATATACGATAGAACTCGTTTCTACATGATCGAGTATCAAATCTATACGATAGACTTCTTCTTCTTCTATCGCATACTCGATCGTCTACTTTCTTCTTCCTTCTACCCAAATCCATACAAAGCCCACAACTCCTAGATTCTCACATCGAGAATACCAAGGTAACCTTGTGGTGGTGTCGAGTTTTGTTCGAGGATCAAGGATCGAGTTGTACTCGTTGGTGATCGAGGTTTTTCCAGAGGCTCGTTGCGTTCGTGCTTGTTTTTTGACTCATCGAACGATCGAGGAACACGTGAATAAAGGGTTCTTCAAAGGTATTATTTACTCGATCTCTTGTTTTTACTTTGAAGCATGCTTTAATTTATATTTATGCATATAGACTGTAAATGTTTATGTTCTTTCACAATGGAGTTTGAAACGATCTGCTTCCGCTCACTGGTTCTTTAGATTTAGAGTTCCTTCAATTGGTATCAAAGCCAGGTTGTTCTGATATTCTAAATTCCATTGAATTTCATTTACAGTCTTGGTTGGTTTTATGAATTCTGCAATTCATTTAAGTGTTAAATGTGGTTGTGGATAGTGGTTGATGGATAATTTCGGGATAATTGCCTTTGTTTAAGCTTTATTACATTTACTAAGTTGATTTGTAAGGGCCCTGTTTTTTTGGGCATAATTAACTTGCTACCGAGTCTGTATTCAAGTTGTTGTTTTTTGTTTGAGTCATCCGTGATTAAGCTTTAAATGCATGGAGATGTTGTTCGCTTCGAGGAAGAAAACCAATCATTGGTCGTATTGTGTAGCCCAGGCTAAACGATCGTTTAGATTTGGCTATGCGATCGTGTAGAAAAGTTCTACTCGATCGTGTAGTATTTACTAAACGATCGCATAGCTAATGCTACGCGATCGAGTAAAAAGTTTACTTGATTGTGTTGCGTTGTCTACTCGATCGTGTAGACGCTGGGGTAATGAGTATATGATACTCAACGCATGGCGTGCGCGCTAAACCATCGTGTAGGCTAGCATGCTCATCGCATCGTCACTCGGTATAAGATACTCAACACTTGCTTCTCAATCGTTTAGACAATCATGCTTCATTGCATAGTCGTTGTCTACTCGATCGCATAGCATGTGTTACTCGATGTGTGTTGCACGATCGCGTGGCCTTCATGCTCATCGCCTAGTCCAAAGGCACGCGATCCACGATACATGATCGTTTATACTCGATAGCCATTACTCGATGATCTGAAGGAGATGTTACACGATCAGGCTTCTTCCGGGTGGTTCAAGACCCAGTTCGCCTATTTGAACCGGTTGACTCGATGCTTTTTTTAATAGATAGCTTTTATTTCCAATTTTGAGGCTAATTATCTTGGTCCATCAATTTTTGATGAATGTACATATGATGTATTTTTACTTATATGCCATATAGGTAAAACCCACCATAGGTTATGCATTCATTCATGCATCATCTTTATATTATAAGTGTTATAGTATAAGGGTGTTTGTTAGCATGTATGTTGAGTTCATTACTTGTAAATATAAAAATTATATTTAGTAATGAATGTACATTGAATGAAGCATGACACTTAGGTTTATTTATAAAAGTTATAAATTCCTTGTGGATGTCTAGCTTAGCAATGTGGTTGATTTTAGTTGTTTCATTTTTTATAAGAGGTATAATTAATGAAATTAGAACTAAAATCAATAAGAAAGACATGCATACAAACTTAGGCTTTAATCATGTTTTAAAAGAGTTTTAAAATTTGATTGAGATAGTCCTAAGATCACGATTTCAATGAGATTAGATACCTAAGTTTAATCTTTTAATTTGGTTTAATAGAATTAAATTGACTAATAAAATATTAAATATGTACCAAATCTATCTATAAGGAACATTTTTTCTAAGGTGGGTTCTGGCTAGGCTGGGGTATTTAAGCTAACGGAAACGGAACACCCATACCTGGGAACCTACCTGGAAAGGTGAATTAGATAGATTTACTGCATGCATGCAAATTTGATGATAGTCTGTTAAAGTGTTTAATAAGACTTGAATCAAACTTGTTTAATTATCAAAGCAAGTGTTGTTTTTTAGCAAATTAAACATCCACTTAGTTAAAATCAATAACCAGATTTACTAAGTTAATGGATCTTTATGTAGAATATTCAGTGGGAGGTAATTGGGGTATATGTTACTTCACTTAAATCTCTACATGTTTCTCCCTAAAAGTTCAAACCGTGAGATCTATCCTCGGTCTCGAGGCACCCTGGGAGTATCCTCTTATAGGATGGTGTTTAGGTAGGTCAATACCAATATGAATAGAGAGAATGTTTATAGTAAGTGGGAGCGGGACATGTAACAACATATCCAACGGTCTCTCTCATTAAGTTGGATATCGTCTTCGTGCATCACCTCGAGGCACCCTGGGAGTGTCCACCTAAAGGATGGTTGTATTTGCACAATTCTTTATCTGATCTCCAGAAATGGATAAGGTTGCTTTACTCTCTTGTCTTAATCTATTTTTTCCCTATGGTGGGCATATTAGGGTAGGACTTTAGGGCCTAAAATAAGGGGTTACACTTACACGGAATTGTTAAGGATGTTAACAAATTCTGGACCAAACAATGATGATTGTTAGATTCAGTTACAAGGAGTTGTTTCTATCTAATAGTTGAGATTGTCTCATTCCAGTGAATGAGCACTTAATCACCTGCGACTTTTCTCCTACCTCACTGGGGCATCATTGCAAAATAGATGTCACTTAGGGTACAATATAACTATTTTGCTAAAACTTAATTGGTGTTAAAAGTGGTAATGCAAGTAGACTCATTAAGTTTGTTCTTGTTTTCAGCAACTTTTAAAAATGGCTACCACCACACTTGCACTTTTAGCCACCGATAAACTGACTGGTGAAAACTATGCTAGTTGGAGAAACACCATAAACATGATACTTATCATCGATGACCTAAGGTTCATCCTTATGGAGGATTGTCCTCCTATTCCACCTCCTAACACCACATTTCGAGAGACGTACGAGAAATGGACATGGGCGAACGAGAAGGCCCAAGCGTATATCTTGGCCAGCCTTAACCACGTTTTGGCAAAAAAGCATGAGCCCATGATCACTGCACGCGAGATCATGGAGTCCCTGAGGGGAATGTTTGGACAACCGTCCGTGTAGCTCAGGCATAATGCTCTTAAGTTCATCTTCAACTCCAAGATGAAGAAGGGTACATCTGTTCGTGAACATGTTCTGAACATGATGGTCCACTTCAATGTGGTGGAGATGAACAGGTCTAGCATCAATGAGGCCAACCAGGTTAGCATAATTTTGGAATCGTTACTAGAAAGCTTCCTTCACTTTGTTAGCAACGCTATTCTGAAAAAGGTTGACTACAACCTTACAACTCTACTGAACGAGTTGTAGACATTCCAATCCTTGTTGAAAAGTAAGGAGAAGAAGGTTGGTGAGGCAAATGTCGCTTCATCATCCAAGAAGTTCCACCGAGGTCCGATCTCTGAAACTAAGTCTGCACTTTCTTCTTTTGACACCAGCAAGTGGAAGAAGAAGAAGGGTAGTAAGGGGAAGGGAAAGGCACCTGCTAACCCACAATCTATCGCTCCGCGGGGTAGGCGACCAGTGTCAATTGACAAGGAAAAATGTTTCCACTACAACCAGGATGGGCACTGGAAGCGAAATTGCCCATATTATTTGAAGGAGAAAAAAAAAGCCAAACAAGATAAATATGATTGACTGGTTTTGGAGACTTGTTTAGTGGAGAATGATGATTCTGCTAGGATTATAGACTCTGGGGCCACTAACCATATTTGTTCTTTATTTTAGAGAATTAGTTCATGGCGGTAGCTTGAGGTTGGTGAGATGACGATGCGAGTTTGAACCGGACACGTATCTCAGTCGTGGCAGTGAGAGGCCTCTGGTTGACTTTACATAATAGGTTTATCATTTGAATGATGTGTATGTAGTTCCTAAGTTAAAGAGGAACTTAATTTCTGTAAAGTTGTGGCTTGAATGTAAACACACCTTAAAATTTTCTATAAATAAAGTGTTTATTTCGAAAGATGGTGTTGATATATGTTCAGCTCAAATTGAAAACAATTTGTATGTGCTAAGACCGTTAGCAACAAATTTCCTCCATAACATAGAGATGTTTAAAACTGTCGTAACTCAAAACAAATGACTTAAAGTTTCTCCTAAAGAAAATGCCCAACTTTGGCACCTTCGTTTAGGGCACATCAATCTCGATAGGATTGAGAGGTTGGTGAAGAATGGACTTCTAAACGAGTTAAAAGAAAATTTTTACCTGTGTGCGAGTTATGACATGAAGGAAAAATGACTAAAAGATCTTTTACTGAAAAATGTTATAGGGCCAAAGAGCCTCTAGATTTAGTGCATTCAGGCCTTTATGATCCAATGAATGTGCGAGCTAGAGGAGGCTACGAGTACTTCATCACTTTTACTGATGATTATTTGAGGTATGGGTATGTTTATTTAATACAACATAAGTCTGAATCCTTTGAAAAGTTCAAAGAGTTTAAGGTTGAATTTGAAAATGCATTAAGTAAAACGATTAAAACACTTCGATCTGATCGAGGTGGAGAGTTTTTGGATTATGAGTTCCAGAACTATATGATAGAACATGGAATCGTTTCCCAACTCTCAGTACCTGGTACTCCTCAATAGAATGGTGTATCAGAGAGGAGAAACAGAACCCTGTTGAACATGGTTCGGTCGATGATGAGTTACGCTTCCTTACCAGACTCGTTTTAAGGTTTTGCAGTAGAGACTGCAACATACATTCTCAACTGTGTTCCCTCCAAGAGTGTTGCCAAAACACCTTTGGAGTTCTGGAACGAGCGTAAAGCTAGTTTACATCACTTCCGCATCTAGGGTTGCCCAACACATGTGCTTGAGGCTAATCCTAAGAAATTGGAACCACGTTCGAGGTTATGCCTATTTTTAAGCTACCCCAAAGGAACACGAGGGGGTTAATTTTATGATCCTAAGGAAAACAAAGTGTTTGTATCGACAAACGCTACTTTTCTTGAGGAGGATAATATAAGGGAGCACAGTCCTAGAAGTAAAATCGTGTTGAATGAGCTTTCCAAAGAAACTACTGAAATTTCAACAAGAGTTGTTGAAAAGCCTACTACATCAACAAGAGTTGTTGATGGAAGTTCATCTAGTAGGTCAAATCCACCTCAAGTGTTGAGGGAACCTTGACGTAGTAGGTCGAACCCACTTATTCGCTATATGGGTTTAACTGAAATCCTAGCTATGGTAGCTGATGGCGAGGTTGAGGGTCTGTTGTCTTAGAAGAAGGCAATGGAGGATGTTGACAGAGATGAATGGGTCAAAGCCATTGATCTCAAGATAGAGTCTATGTACTTCAACTCAGTTTGGGATCTTGTAAATCAACCTGATGGGTTTACACCTATAGGTTGTAAATGAATCGACAAGAGAAAACAAGGTACTAATGGGAAGGTACAAACCTTTAAGGTTAGACTGGTGGCAAAAGATTATACTCAGGTAGAGGGAGTCGGCTATGAGGAGAATTTCTTCCGCATCCTCCCATTGCCTCATATTATGACTATGAGATATGGCAAATGGATGTTAAAACTGCTTTTCTGAATGATAATCTTGAGGAGACCATTTATATGGTACAGCCCGAGGGATTTATAGCCCAAGGTCAAGAGCAAAAGGTTTGCAAGCTGAATCGGTCCATTTATGGACTGAAATAGGCATCTCGATCTTGGAACATAAGGTTTGATACTGTGATCAAATCTTATGGCTTTGACCAAAACGTTGATGGGCCTTGTGTCTACAAGAAAATCATCAACAGTTTAGTAGTTTTTCTAGTGTTGTATGTAGACAATATCCTACTCATTGGGAGTGATGTAGGTTTACTAACTTCAGTTAAGAACTGGCTAGCGACCTAATTCCAAATGAAAGATTTGGGAGAGGCTCAGTTTGTTCTTGGGATTCAGATCTTTCGGGATCGAAAGAACAAAATGCTAACACTGTCTCAGGCATCATACATTGACAAGATGTTGATCAAGTACTCGATGCAAAACTCCAAGAGGGGCCTATTTCCTTTTCAGCATGGAGTTATATTGTCTAAGGAACAGTGTCCTAAGACACCTCAAGAGGCTAAGAAAATTAGACGAGTCCCCTATGCATCTGTTGTAGGCAATTTAATGTACGTGATGTTATGTACTAAACCTGACATCTGCTACACTGTGGGGATAGTCGGTAGATATCAGTCTAATCTAGGAAATGGTCATTGGACAGCCGTCAAGAACATCCTCAAGTATCTTCGAAGAACGAGGGACTATGTGCTTCTGTATGGATCTAAGGATTTAATCCTTACAGAATACATGGATTCTGATTTTCAGACCAATAAGAATTCTAGGAAATCCACTTCAAGATCAGTGTTCACTCTTAAAGGAGGGGTTGTAGTTTGGTGAAGCACCAAGCAGGGGTGTATTGTTGACTCCGCCATGGAGGTCGAGTATGTAGCAGTTTGTGAAGCTGCTAAGAAGGCCATTTGGCTCAAAAAGTTCTTAACTGATCTGGAAGTTGTCTCATTGTCTAGGCTCATCACCCTTTATTGTGATAATAGAGGTTCTGTGGAAAATTCCCGTGAGCCTCAGAGTCATAAACGCGGCAAGCACATTGAGCGAAAATACCATCTCATCCAAGAAATTGTGCATCAAAGGGACGTGATTATCATGAAGACAGCTTCAAAGCACAAAGTTGCTGATTCGTTTACGAATACTTTCACGGCTACAATATTTAAGGGACATCTACAAAGTATGGGTCTATGGGACAGACCACGGCTGGACTAGGGCAAGTGGGAAATCTCGTATGGGGCATTTGTGCCCTAGTTTATTGTTTTGTGTACTTGTAATATAATTATCCTATACACCCCACTAGCTTTAGGACAAATGGGAAATTGTTAGGGTTGATGCCCTAAATCTCATATAGTTCTGTTATTTGTAAACACATGTATGAACAAACACTTTATGATTTATAATATGAGATATTTTATTTACTTCAGTCTATGAAATATGAGATATGTTAGTTGTATTAACCATAAACCAATAAACTAAGTTCCCTGGTTATCATTGTAACTTAAGCATGTATGTGGAGACATACAAGTGGATCGTGCTTTAAGTGATAACCTAAATGGTTTGTAGTATATGGATAAAGAAGGGATACCTTATCCTGGTGACAATACAAGTGTGGCCCACTTGTAGGTGTTACAAATGGTCTGATCCTGATCATTCATGTATTAGACATGTGAGCGGAGATGCTCTATACAAAGAAGTTTGTATAAGACCGGACCACAAAATGTTTAGTCTCGTTATATAACGCCGTTTATAATTAAGACTTTCATTTCACTAGAATGACCATAGGTAACATAACCTTAATCCTAAGTGAGTTGTGAATTCCTGCCTACGAGGGCGGTTCTTTGATTTGCATGGGTACGAGTGGCCAGATCGTCAACTCAAACCTACCACTTTAGGGATTCGTCTGATTGGTGAGCTGGGAACTCAGCTACACAAGATGGAATTCACTCCTTCCCCGAAGCAGGGGTAAGTAGATAAATTGCTCCCTTAAGGGCTGATTCTGAGGCTTGAACAATGTGGTGCCACATCTTCTCTTGGCCCGAGAAGGGTTTAGTCATAGTGGGATTATGATCTATTGTTCATTAGAGGAATCAATGGTACTTAAGGAGTTAGATGTAACTACAAGGGCAAAACGGTAAATTGATCCAGCTGTACTTACGAGCGATTTGTGAAGGATCATCCTACTGTTGATTGGTTGTATCCAATGGACACAAAAATCTATCTGTAGTCCGAAGAGTGCAGCTGTCGGCCTTTAGTGGAGTGCTCGGCAGTTAACGGATAGTAGATATCGTGATTAAAGAGTTTAGTCAGTTATTCATATACCGTTGGAGCTTCAAGTTACAGGTTCATAAGGTCCACTTGGCAGCTCAATGGATTCATGTTGAGAATAAGTTTTTTGGTTAGTTTGAAATGTTTAAATTAACAAGAGAGAATTTGATTATATATGATATAATTGATTTGATGTATTTGATACATTATTTGATTTGAGAAATTAATATAAATATGATTTATATTAAATGGCATAAAATAGAAAAAGAACTATGGTTTATATGTTGCATATGATGCAATATTAAAACTATAAGTTATAAATATAATATGATAAGTTAGTTATTGTATTTATTTATAAATTATTAATTATGAGATAATTAGTTTTCTTTTTCTCCAATAACTACCTTAATGGGTGGTTTTTAGACGATTTATGGAAATTGAGGGATAAAGATGAGAAATAGTTTTCATTATTCATAACCACACGCTTCACGCATCAAGTAATTTGATTACTTTAGAGAGACTAAATGATTGCGTCGAGTTTTCTATACGATAGAACTCGTTTCTACACGATCGAGTATCAAATATATACGATAGACTTCTTCTTCTGTCGCATACTCGATCGTTTACTTCCTTCTTCCCTCTACCCAAATCTATACAGAGCCCACAACTCCTGGATTCTCACACCGAGAATACCAAGGTAACCTTATGGTGGTGTCGAGTTCTATTCAAGGATCGAGTTGCACTCGCTGATGATCAAGGTTTTTCCAAAGGCTCGTTACGTTCGTGCTTGTTTACGTGAAGAAATGGTTCTTCAAAGGTATTATTTACTCGATCTCTTGTTTTTACTTTGAAGCATGTTGCAATTTATATTAATGCATAATCATTTCTGTTAGACTATAAATGTTTATGTTCTTTTATAATGAAGTTTGGAACGATCTACTTTCGCTCACTGGTTCTCTAGGTTTAGAGTTCCTTCAATCTGAACATTTTTTGCAATGATTCCATGATCGCCTTAACGGTGACAATGCTCTCATGTTTCTTAGTCAACACATCAAATATGCTGGCTAAGATATAGGCTCGGACTTTTTCATTTTCCCTAACCCATTTTTTCATATATATCCCAAACATTTCGATTTGTGGTTGAGCTGGAATTGAAGGGCATTCCTCCGTTAAAACAAACCTTAAATCATCTACAACTAGTATTATATTGGATATTCGATTTTCAAGTTGAATAACCTTCGCCATTAAATTTATCGAAAGCTAAAAGTGTTGGGTTGTATGTCCTAAAACTCGCAGTTTGTAAAGTTAAACATATTCTATTATCAATAAAGATGTTATTCGACTGTACTTCAATAAAGTTGTTATTGAATCTATAAATTGCACTTATAAAGTCTAAATCCAATAAACTAAGATCCATGGCTATTATATAAATACTTGAAGTTTATGTGGAGACATAAAAGTGGATCAGGTTCAAGTAAATAGTAAAAATGATCTATATACGAATAAAGTTGGGTGCCTTATTCTGGTAACACTATCGGATGCAACCCACTCTGTAGTTGTTACAAGTTGTTATAAAGGTGCTACAAATGAAGTGATCCTGATTCGTTCATGTATTGGCATGAAGAGTAGAGGCGTCCTATGCAATGAGTTTACGTAAGATCGGACCAAGAAATCAGTCACTCTTAGTTTATAACGTTGTTTACTGTTTAAGACTGATTATTTCACTTAGATGACCTAGGTAACTCGATATTAATCTTGAGCTAACTATGAACTCCCGTTTATTCGAGATTATCCTTAGATTTTCATAGGTGAAGGTTGGCTCAACAGCGCTGACTCAATAAGCCTCCCATTTTAGGGATACGTCCGGGTAGATAGCTAGGGATATAGGGTGTAATAAGAAGTTCATGCCTACCCGATTTAGGGATAGGACAAAGGTTGTTCTCTTAAGTATAGAATCCAAGTCTTGAAACAAGGGGCCCCACCCTCTCATTGACTCGAGAGAGATCTGGTTTAGTGATTGGATCACAAACCAATTGTTCATTAGAGGATCAGTGGAAGGAGCAAGATGTAATATCGGGGTAAGACAGCATATTGACCCAACTGTTATTACGAACAACCTGTGAAGGATCGACTTACTAATTATGGTTAAATCAAGTGGACACAAATATATCTACAGTGAGAAGAGTGGAACTATCGAGCTATAGTGGTGTGACTTGATAGTTAACGAATACTGATTAATATGGTCTAAAGAGTTTTAGCCAATTAATCTTAAATCATTGGAGCTCATGATTTGTAGGTCCATAAGGTCCCTCTACTAGTTCGTAAAACATGAACACCTTGAATTAATAAATTGAGTGAATTTCGAATGATATCAATTCGAATTGTTCAAATTGAATTTCAATTTGAAAAAGTTCAAATTAAAATTAGGGTTTGAGTTTGAATAGTTCAAATTCAAATTAGGGTTTGTACAATTATATTTGATATAATTATTCAATGTTTAATTTATCGAAATTATGGAGAGTTTATAATATTTAAATATTGGTTTAAATATCATGAATAGTATTCATGTTTAAAATTAGGTGTGTGATTAATTTAATATTTTGAATTGTTATTTAATTAATTAAAAATCAAATTAATTTTCAATTTCAATTCAATTTGAGAAAATGAATTTTTTATGTTTTAAATTTAAATAATTATGAATTAATTAAATAAAAATTTAGTTAATTTTTTAAATTAATTAAAATTCGAATTCAAACATACAAAAATTGGAAATTAGTTTTAAGTGGGATCTTCCCACATTTTCACAAATTTGAGGTGTTGCTCCCATATACACACAAAAATCCTATTTACATACTTGAAATTGAGGTGGACTTAAGATGTGTCCTTCAGCCCCTACATGAAAAAAGTGGATAAAAGCACTCCAATTTGGCTGAGGAACAAGACGCTTACTACTGAAAATAGGTTTTCTGCAGAAAGCTTGTTCATTATCTAAAAATTCATTTTCCCTTCACAAATTCACTCCAATCTAAGTTCCACCACTCAAATTCAAGGCTGAGAATAGTAGAGAAGATCTCTTGGTGGTTCACTATTGAATTAGAGCTGGAATCACGTGAAAAGCAGCTTAGAATTGGAGAATTCATCAAAGGTATGTTGCTAAGAAACCCTCTTCTTAAATTTCTATTCAAACATGCTTTTAGAACTCAAATTAAATGTAATTAGAGTGCTTATTAATTTTGTTTGCTTTCGTTGCATGCTAGTAGATCCTAACAAAAAGTTGGATGATAGAATTCAACATGCTGAAAATATAAACAATTTCTATTAGTAAATTGCTTTTCAATCCAATTTTATTTTAGCAAAAGTAATAATGTACCTATATTTCATTATTAATTGCAATGATACTTTAGTGAGTCAGAATAGATGCTACCAAGGGGCAGTCAAATACTCCTTTCATTGAAGCAAGACATTCTTGACTAAATACTAATACCAGAATAACCCTTTATTCCTACAGTTATTTAGTTGTCGTTTTTGGTCAAGAACTTATTAACACTTAGTAACTCTTGTAAGTGTGACCCTCCATTTTTAGATGTCAGAGAACGGTAGCAACAAGTTCCCGATTTGGAAGACAATGTTAAAAACGGAAATAAGAAACCTTATTCATTTATGAAGTTTGCAATGTTTTGATTCCTATGTTACAACCCTACGAATGGGTGGTCGTCTAAAAATGACACACAAGTAGAACATAGAAATTTCATGGTGCAACCTAATGGAAGAGACCATAGGATATGTTGACACATTTCCTTCACCCACTTACTATAAACTACTATCCCTATTCACCTTGTTATTGACTCATGCAAACACTTTTCGAGTGGAGTAGTCGTAGTGAAAGCGACACGAAGCCGAGCATGGATCTCATGGTGCGAACTCTTAAGGACGTGAGAGCTAAAAAAATATATCGTATATATTATTAATCTCCCACTAAAGTGTTTGTTTTGGGTAAATATTTACTCGGGTATATTTCGACTAAAAACAACCTAAGTCTAGGTGATTTATCCAAGTATAATCTTTATATTTGGATTTAGCCCACGATGCCTAAGTGATAAACCAATTTATTATCTCATATCGCTCAAGCATGCTTATAAAATCGGGTGAACAACACTCAAGAACCTGCTAAAATCCCCAGGTAGCAGGTGTTCCGTAAAGCGTCAACTTAAGTACCTCCAGACTTAGACAAGATTTAGCCCAAGTGAGTTTGTAACCATAGTTTTACAAGATAACGATTGTTATAAGTTAACCCTAGGTGAGCATGCATCATTTCTTTGTTATAGATTTTAAATGTCTAATTCATTTTGTAACACTTTATAAAACGATAGACATGTTGTTCCATCCATAATATATACCAAGCATTTCATAATTTAATATAACAAATTACATTAAACACATGAAACCTTAAATCATCCATTGTGTCCCCAAGCTACGGTACTAAACCCTATCCTTATACTTATAGACCATTTTGGCTATATACTCAAACTTGATCCACTTTTATGTCTCTACATAAAGTTCAAGTATTCATGCTATAGTCAGGGGTTCATTAGTTTATTGGATTAGACTTTAACAAGTGTAATTTACACATTCAATAACAACTTTATTGAATAACCTCAATAATAACTTTATTGTCAATAGAATAAGTTTAAAGATTATGGACTGCGAGTTTTAGAACATACAACCCGATAGTTAAAAGCACAATTTCCTGATTATACAATTAATATCATTCGTCTTAATAATGCTGGTGAATTTACTTCCCAAGTTTTTTATAATTATTGTATGTCAATTGGGATAAATGTTGAACATCATGTGGCTCATATTCATATACAAAATGGTTTAGCAGAATCACTCATAAAACATTTGTAGTTAATTGCTAGACCATTGCTTATAAGAGCTAAGCTTCCTACATCTGTATGAGGACATGCTATTTTGCATGCGGCATCACTTGTACGCATTAAGCCAGTAGCTTATCATAAGTACTCACCATTACAATTAGTTTATGGCCATGAGCCAGATATTTCCCATTTGATATTTTTAGATATGTAATATTTGTTCCAATTGCTCCACCACAACATACTAAGATGGGTCCTCAAAAGAGATTAGGAATATATGTGGGATATGATTCCCCATCAACTATTAAATATCTTTAACCCCTGACAGGTGATGTATTTACTGCACGATTTACTGATTGTCATTTTAATGAGACAAAATTTTCAACATTAGGGGAAGGAATTAAAAAATTGGAAAAAGAAATTACATGGAATGCATCGTTATTGTCTCATTTAGATCCCCGTACAGATCAATGTGAACCTGAAGTTCAAAAAATAATTCATTGGCAAATATAGCAAATCAATTACCAGTTGCATTTATAAATGCTAAGAAAGTGATTAAGTCACATATACCCGCTGCAAATGCTCCATTAAATGCAATAAGTTATCACTAATGACTGGAATATGTCAGAAGCCTGATAGACCATTCGGTTCCAAAGATAAAAATCCTAAAAAAAAAAAGTCAATAAATGACTCATTTAAGAATATGATATTCTGGAGAAATCCTAGATATGAGTATGCATAAGGATATTAAAGTAAATGAGGATAATAATGAGATCTCAATAAATTATGGAACCATATAAGTTGACAACATTTTTGTATACAATGTTACTCACGATCTTATTTATGAAAGTGAGTATGAAAAATATCGACATAGAAATGATTGAGTTATGTGGAAAAAAACAATCCAATATAAATAAACTCATTTTTCAAATCTTGAGGACTAGTAATCCAGACATCAGAGAATGTCAAACATGTGGGACATAAGTGAAGTATTTATAAAACAAATAAAGTGAAGTCACAAGATATAAAGCGAGACAAATCCCACGACAATGCTCGCAATAGACTGGTATTAATTATGAGAGAACATATTCTCTAATGGTCGATATACAATATTATGAGATATTCAATTTATCTAATTGTGTATGAAAAGTTCAATATACATCTTATAGATGCAGTCATACCACATTTGTATGAATCTTTTAATAATGATATTTATTTATGAAAATTTCTGAAGAATTAAAGGTACTATAATCTTATAATTCAAATATTAGGTAATCATATATATATCATAGAGATTCTTATAAAATATTTCTAACGAATGTGATATAATCATCTTATTCAATGTGTTGGTATGAGGGTAGAAAAATAACCCTATTTGTCCATATCCTTTTATAAAGAAATCACAACCTAAGATTTACTCTATGTTGATAATTTGAGTAAAAACTCCTAAAGAGATTTCAAAGATAAAAGAATTTCTAAAGAAAGAAATTGAGATGATAAATTTTGTCTTAGCTTGCAAATAAAGCATAGAGTAAATGGAATTACATCAATTTATAGATTAAAGATCTTTTGTGGATTATGTACATCATCGAATACTCCTATGGTGGTTCATTCACTCGATGTGAAAAAGATATATCATTTGATCTCATAAAGATGATGAAGAATGTTAGGTCTTGAAGAATCATAAATTTTGAGAAATAAGTGCACTTTATAGCTTGACTAATTTACACTGCACTTCATAGTATTTTTCAGTAATTTTGTTATATATATATATATATATATGATATTCCTCCAAAAAGAGGATATTGGAGTAGAGTTAAAACATATGGTACGTTTTATTTGAGAAATGGTTTACATTGATTTATCTTTATTCTAATAAATCTAATTATGATCTAATTGGTTGTGAAGATGCAAGTTAGTTATCTAACCCATACAAGCTAGATCTTAAATAGGTTACCTAGAATTTGGAGGAGAACTTTTATATCATGACGATTGGTGAGACAGACCATACCGACTACTTCCTCAATAACATTCGTATAACATGTGGTTCATCTTCTAGTAAAAATCTTCCAACGATATTATTCGAAGACAACACAACATGGATATATTAAAGGAGATAGAACAAAGCATATTTCACCAAAACTTTTCTACACTCATGATCTTAAAGAAAATGATGGCATCATTGTACAACAAATTTGTTCGAAGGATAACCTAGTAGATTTATTTACAAAATCATTACCAACTGCACAATTTTGGAATGAAGCAATCCAGAAATCTAAAGTGATGTTTCCATGAACGGGAGTCAATATACTATATTCTTTTTAAAAATATTAGATTATATGAAAATTTTTTTTTTTTTTTTTTTTTTTTTTTTTGCTTCACTAGGATTTTTTTTCCAATGAGTTTCTTCCTAATAAGGATAATCCAATCCTTTTTATTTTATTTACTTTTGTTATTTATTTTCTCTCCTCAATATATTTATATATTATATTTAATTTATTTTAATATTTATTTATTTTGTTGTTTATTAGATTATATTTATTTTAATATCATTTTTTTGGTGGAATCCATGTTCCCTTGTGCTCCTCAAGTTCACAACATTTTTCTCGTCTTTTATTTTTTTTTTTTTTTCAATTTAGTGTGTCATTTAAAAATTTTCAATCTAGCTTCTAAATTGAATAAACTCACATAATATGGCAATCAAAGAATCGTTCAATAAATAAGATATCATCCGATTATCATCTCAAAGGTCGATGGCTTAATCTTTTAGCTTGCAATTGTTCAAGTAAAAACAAGAATCACCTAACATAGTAAAATAGAGAGAGAAAATTAGAACGATCATCTACGAAAAGGAACTCAAAACTTCTACCAATATTTTAGATCTTTCACGGAAGATAAATTTCTGTTAATTCACTATATAGTATATGCATAGCCATTTTTATTTTTAATATAGACCAGCCATGGGGAACTGAAGAACCTATAAAATAATATGACCTAAATTGAGAAAACCTCCAAACTAGGAATTAAAACATGTTTAGCAAAAATAAAAACAACATACTTACAACTTATAAGTATCTAACTTTGTATATGTAAAATAATTCTAAATAATGCATTAGATTTAAAAAGATGAATTATTATTTTAAATGATAAAACTACTAAAAATATTTTCAAATATAATAAAATGTCATTATCTAGATCATGATAGACATCTATCACTAACATTGATAAATGCCGATCACGATCTATCACCGATAAATAATGAAATTTTACTATATTCGTAAATAAGTTTGACATATTTTGCTTTATTTGAAAACAACGCTTATCTTGGAGAATACGCATAAAATCAACAAACATACATTGCACAAGATTAAGATCAAACTAAGGCATGACTTATCTACTTACATGTCATCTATTAACATACTATTATTTTTTATTTTTTATTTTTAAAAAAAAAAATCATCGAAGAGATCTATAAATACATCGATACATAACTTCCGAAGAAATTAACGTCTTGATATCCAGGAGTACAAAACCAAGACCTCGAAAACCGTCCTCATTTTTTGGTAAACCGTATGCTAATAAACAATATAGAGCCCATCCTTGAATTCTTATTCCTAAACTTAAAACTATACATTACACATATTACACAGTTGATTATAATTCATAGTCCATTAAGTGCTGGGTAAAAAGTATATTTACCAAGAGGGAGCTGCAATTATTTTACATTATGAATGAAAATCAATATTGTCTCTGAAGTTATCATCAAATGGCCACTGGTTACTCCGAAATGCAGACTGAAGCTAAATAATCAGAGAGCATATATATCTCAAAATTAACTTGAACAATCATTAAAACATGAGTTCCATATTTATAAGGGGGAGACAACCGGATTCCAAATGAAGGAATTATTTTGCACTCACTATAATGGTGCAAGGAAGATAGCTTTTTTATTATCGAAACATATTTACACTGAGATCTGAAAGAAAACTCACTTGTACTCGTATGTATCCGAGAGGCACACTTGCCCAGTTTCTCACAAGACTTCCTTTCTTCCACAGATCTATGTCCAGAATTGGATCTCTCTTTGACATTATGACTTCACAAATTCCATCTCTACCTTGGAGTTGATAACATTTACTTTACCAGAAGGAAGAACACGAGCACCGCCATCCTCATCAGAACCACAAACCAATCCGTGCAAGCAGTGGAAGAGGACCTGGCTGATGGAGCAATCTGTTGCCACAGCCACACCTTCCTTTTTGTAGATATAGTTTGTTAAAAGTGCCATTTCTAGCTCCATACCTTTATCTTTTTAGCTCTCGAACCAGAAGACGGGCACGATGTGATGGTGGCTGCTGGCCGCCTTCTTTTTCCTCCTCTCATTTAAAATCCTTTATTGATTACTAGAGGAATGTGGTAGGCCATACTCAAAACCCTTTGAGAAACACCAAGAGGGAAGCTCCATTTGAGCAATGGGCTTCTACGGATATTCATGCTATAGTTATAAAAAAATATATATATAATGATTCACTAAGTCAGAGAAAGTGATAGAGAGAAAAAGGGGAGTCAACAAGTATTTTCCTTGGTATTTACATCTCATATATACAGAATATTGCCCCTCAAACTTACTACAAAATTCCCTAACCATGTTCTAGGCTAACCAGAATATGCTTTAACCTATAACCATATTTGTACACCTATACAGCTATATTGCTACTGAACCATGTTTAAATTTGATTATCCTCCATAACCACCCCCACCCCCCACCACCAAAAAAAAAAAAAGACCAAAAAGTAATAATAATTTAATTAAATAATTGCCTCCTCTGATAGGACCTCAGTTGTATCAGCACAATGATTGCGCCTATTAAGACGAGTTCATTGGTTGCTAGGTCTGCACCACCAAAATTGGTGCTGTCTTATTTTCTTTTTTCAATAGTGTGGAACATAAATACTTGCTAAAATGTCTAATTAGTACCAGCCCTGATAACATCCTCCACTGCTGCATTGCAAAAGAAACATCTCTGACAATTCAAAAGATGCCTGGAAATACAACCATAGCACGACCGGTGAGAGCAGGGTTTAAAACATGCATCAGCTTCACTTGCATAACAGATGCAGCATATGCTATCACTAGCATCTGTTTGGTCACTAAATGCGGAGTTATCAAGAGCTAAAGACTCCATCCGATAAAGAAGGAGACTTAAAAAGTTCTCCAGCCGTTCAAGTTGTGTAACATAACCATCCCCTCTAAAGGAACCAGCCTGCAAAAAATCACTGATGAGAGTTGAGAAGTTTATTTAGTAAAAAAAAAGTTCTCTCATTCAAGAAGACTGCACAAAACACAAAAACACACCAGTAAAGAAGGATTAAACATAGAAAATACTTGGGTGCATCCAGCCCACCCAGTTGTTCAACTACAGATGTCATATGACACTCTTTTTTCTTTTTCCTTTCTTTTTTATTTATATTTTTTGAGTTTTTCTACTATGATTAGAGTAGACTGCAAAAAGATGAATGCAGCCCAAGATGAATCCAAGCATTGCTCTTAAACATGTAGATACATATATACATACATATATAGAAAGAGAGAGGGGGCGCTAACCCAGTTGTAATCCAACAGAAGCCGAAATCCACAGTTTACAGTATTTAGACATTCCATGCTAGCAAAAATACCAACAACGTCATTGTATTCTTTGTACTTCAGCTCTGCACTAGCATCCCACAGATTCAAGATGATGCCCACAAGAGGAGCCAATATCATGCCTCTGTTTACTTTCTCTAAAGATTGCCCATTACGTCTCAGTGACCTGCAAATAATATTGGAAGTTTATATGCATGCCCCTAAAGACTTCAATTCTAGTTAGGGGTGATACTGGTTCGGTTTTCTTCGATTTTAAGCTAATTCGAGAACCAAACCGAACCTATTAGTTTAACTAAAATAGGAACCAAACCGATATCCAATAAAGAGTAAAACCGTTGGTTCGGTCGTATGCGGTTTAGTTTTTGGTTTTTTTTTTTTTCTTTTTTAAAAAAAGTTATGCTTTCGTCCATTTTTCTATTCCTTGACCAAAGTTACTTCCCCAGATCATTCAAATTTTCCATAGCAATCATTCCAAGTTACCATATTAGTCAAAGGTCTCGGCAAAATTCTCACACAATTGGCAACAAATCATAATTCAAACAATCTAAATGATTTGTTTGCCTTTTTCTTTCATACCTCTCTTGACATAATAGGCATGAAGATTTCATTTCAATTCCAAAATTTATATATGCCATTATCTTTGAATTCTTATTTTTTTTTTCCTTTCATGTAGTCTTTCTCTCTCAAGTCAAATACCTTATATATATATATATCAGAAATGAAGAGTCTAAACTTAAAGAAAAGAAATATGAGGAATTTCGGGTTTATTTAGGTATATTTATCTCTCAGTTCAATTTGGTTTTTGATTGGATTTGTCAAACAAAAACCAAAACCAATCCAAAAATTCCTGGTTTCTCCAAATTCAAACCAACCTATCCAATGTTTTGCTAAAAATCCGAACCAATCCATTGGATTGGTTTGGTTTGGTTTTCTCGGTTTTCGGTTATTTGCATCACCCCTAATTCTTGTTAGGCAATCATTGAAATATTCCTCAATTTTCAACAATGTACAGAAAAACTAAATTTGCTCCAACTAATCCAAAACTTACAAGTCGAAGAATTCAGCATCTGCTGCTGAAGTCACATGGTTCAGCACAAAAAGTACTAACTCAGTCAACCTTCTGAGGTTCGTATCAGATCCCAACAGGAATGCTTGAGGGATTTCCCGTGTAAAGAATTCCAAAACTCTTGCCAGATTGCATGAAAGATCAAATATGACACTGCATTTTCTTTGTTGAGAATCTATTACCTGCAATAGAGTTAATATGACAATTACAAGGATGATAATACACAATACGATGCCCTAAATAATTAATAAACAAAAGGTCAATCTACTTCAAAGGCATAGTCATCTATGTGATTAAATAATGAAAAGAGGTAACAATAAGTCCTCTTGCACATGAATCAGCTTTCCATTCCAAGCAACGTATATATGGGATGTGAATTTTTTTAACACATACGTTTCTTGGCAGAAAAAGGAAATAGGGTTATTGCAATGTTGAAAGACAAGATTTTATACCTGGTATTTTTCTTGCATTTCTCGAATTGAAACTGAGAATTCAGTCATAGTCCAGCTAAGAGTATTGAACAAACGATTAAGAAAAGATGAGAACAGGCCTTCATCCATGACACATGCCTCTCGTAGTAGTGTCTTCAGAGCAGGAGGGCAGGATGTAGGAACAAACTGAGGGTGAGAGAAAAAACTAAAAATAGGACTTATAGGAAAAAGGAAAAGAAAGATCATTTTACCTGAAATATGATAGATGATGATGACGATTCTCCATGTTTTGAAGAACCAAAGCCAGAACCTTTGCATAGTCGCAGAAGAATGTTCGTCACGGGAATCCAGGATCTGTTATCAAATGCTGTTAGCAATGACTTCGGCAACTTCTGTGTAGCTGCCTCGTTACTCTCAAAAGTGACCAAATATTCTTTGTACTGAACAAGAACTGATATGGACTGAAGAAGCAGATCTTTTAAATCGGCACTTGATATCCTTGGATCATTGAAGTGAGTGACTACAAATGTCACCTGATTAAGAGGAAACCGTAAAGTAATTTATTATGGACTGTTGTTCAGTTATATCAGGAAAAAAAACATAATTAACTACAAAAGTCTCCTGATCAATAGGAAACTGTATATATTGATTTGGAAAAGAAATTAATCAAACATTTAGTAGTGACAGATTATAAGTTGGAATTTGGAAGCCAATAAAATCATCAGTGACAATATCAGATTTGTCAGAAGCATCCGAGTGACAAGACCTTGCACATCATAGAATCTAAATAGACTACATGCAAAATGTTTTCCTTCCATTCTTGTTGCATCTTAGTCGACTTAATTTAAGCAATAATGGACAGAGAAAATGGTAGAAAATTAATGACCAGCAGACATGGACACTTGGAAGTAACTTTCCGGAAAGCTGGGGAAGGGACGGTAAAAAATGGAACATGTCAAACGAATAATGATGATGATCACAAGAGACATAATATCCATTTTGTTGCCAAAAAAGATGAATACTTTTCATGTAATCTTCAATGTTATTTTGAAATCCTTTCAACTTCAAGTTTGAACTTTAATAAACAAAACTGAAAGGAGACTGTATAAAACAACAATAATAAAGTTAAATAAATAGATAAATAATAAAAAAAAATATCGCTACCAACTTAAAACCCAGGAAACATTAGGTCCCGAAGGAAGCCAGGACAGCAGCAAAGCACAAAGTTCTGCTTACCAGTGCTTCACAGAATACAATGGGAACAAATTAATAAGCTTAGTCTAGCCAGATATGCCTAACTTACAACATTTATTCCGAAGAAAAATAGAATTACGATAGTGTTAAAAATATCAATCCTAACATTTCTTTTTATACCTGCCTGTTATTCAGTACAAAATTTAATAAATTGAATTACAGGGGCATCGGACATCTTATCAAATTAGAGAAAGAACTAGTTAACATTTAATGGAAAGGAAAACCAATAACTCAATTCGTCTAGGAAAGATTATACGGTACAGAGGTAACATTTTGTTTTTTAAGCTGTATGCACTTGAAGGTTGGGATGTAAGAATCAATATGAAAATGGGAAAATGAATACATACGAATGAAGCAAGCCCTTGCTTGAGAAATATAGTAGAAGGCACAAATGGAGGATCTCCCTTACGTAACACGTGAAAGCAGTCAACCTGTAAAGAGGCAGAACAACAAACAAAAAAAGTGGTAAGAGCTAGTCTAAGAACACTTCATAAGTACTTTATTTCTCCTAGCAGCTCTAGAAAAACTCATCTATCACGTGGTTTTCAGAAACATATTGAAGTCTTCTAAAATCATTTAAATCTATAGTGAAATATCACTAAGATTAAAATGTTTTGGCTATTTAAAGTAACTTGAAGAATAAAACCACCCTCAGACACATTAGGAAGCATCTTGGAATCAAGAAAAACACATAAAACCCCAAGGTAAACCAACTTGCTAAAATGCGTATATTATAGAAAACTTACAACATAAATCTTAACAGAAGAAAAAATTTTAAAATAGCATACTGGGACATTAGATATACTGAAGGTAGGAACAGGTATATTCCAGGTTATTTCAAAACATAATGGACTAAGTGATTTACCAGTGCTTCCACATAAAACTCAGGGACATATATAAACATCGAATCCATTTTGCTAAGAACAAGAAGCAACTGAACAGTCCACATGCACATTGCATACATTCCTCTTTGCTTCCACGGGGAAAACAAAGAAATGCGATTCCTATATTGAAGAACAGACAGCAGTAAGGTGTTTAGAACATGAGTAAGAGAAACCAACAAATGTTACAGAAGACAAACTGGGGGAAGATGAAGCTCAATAATCACAGGCCGACATAAAATATAACTATGAAGCAAGCTACCTTCTCTCCCTTTTCATTATACAGACATATGTTTGTATGAAACACTGATAGAAAACGAGTTATACTCTAGGAAAATTTTGAGACAAACCTTCCAGGGTTGAGGCAAAGAAAAATTACAACCTCTAAACATCGATCTAGAGTATGAGGTAAACATAATACAGTCTTCATTCTTCACATTTTCAGATCAACAGAAAGATATACGATCGTGTTCCAATCACATCCCAATTCTCTACTTTGTCTTCAATAGTCTAACAAAAAGTGAAAACAGCAAATTCCCAAAAAAAATGGAAGGAAAAAAATCCCCCCGGCTTGCATCTCTTAAAATAGTATCTCCACAAAATAAATGTAATTCTCTTGGAAAGGCCCAACAAAAATTGAAATGATAAAGAACCTTGTACCTTAAAATAAGATCAAAATCACGAGAAAGAAAAATGACCAACTGATTCATGGGTTATTTGAGCCTGGGAAGGAACATGCATAATATGTAGGTGAAAGTTTGACTGTGAACATAACTTAACTGCCGTACAACTTCTGGCATTATCTTAAAGGAACCAGATTCCAAATTGGTTTTACCTCTTTTGAAGATTGTTCTATTATTATAGAGATGGATTGTGTTTAGTATAATCCTTGAGATTAAGTTTCAAACTGGAAATCATATTTATCTATTTAGGATTTAGTTTCAATTTTTTCAAAGTAAAAGAATGTCAATATAAGGATAACATTTCATTTAAGAAGGGGAGAATAAGAATATCTCTTTTACTGGCAACCTTAATCAACTTATATAAACAATACCACAAGTTGCAGAAGTACCCAATCAGAATCAATAGATAAGGAGTGAAGCTCCTCTAAGTTAGCATTGCTGGTACCTAGACACTTGCTCTTGCTTAAAAGAGAGATGGGACAGGGTTCAAAAGGAAGGAAGAAATTACAAAACAGATAGTATAAAGTTTCCAATATTTCCAAGTTCGAGTTTTATGCTTTGTTTCCTCTTTGTACTTCGAGCACTAGTCTAATTTCGTTAATTCGATGAAAATCTCATTTCTGTTAAAAAAGAATAATAATGAAAAATAAAATAAAATTCCAATATCCCCAGTATCACTTTGAGATCCATCAAGATGATCTTACCATGCACAATTTCTTACACAATCGATCACTTCATCTCTGTAAGTGCTACGAGCTTCTTTTAGGCGCTTTATTTGCTCCCTACAAGCTCGTTCTCTTATCTGTTTATCAGTTTCTTCAAGTAGAGCTATTAATTGAGATTGATGTGACATGTAATGTGATGCCTGTAAACAAAAAACAATGTCATCGGTTAATTTTGGAACATTTTTAAAAATAGAACTTAAAGGCCAGTTTGTTTACACATGAAAATTAAACGGCTCTTATGATATGCATATGTGAGCATGCGCACATGCGTCCAAGGAAATTTATCAGTTAAAAGACACACAAAGTAGGTCATCAATATTGGGAATTAGAAATGGTATAATTGAAAACGCAATAGGACAGTGACCATAGCAACCAATGACATTCATTCAAAAACCTCTCTTCCAAACCTATGCGTTTGGTTTCTTGATCCTATGAGTTCTATGCCAACTGCCCAAACACGGGCTTGGCTTCAAAAGGGGACCCATGGACAAAACGTCCCCAAAAATTAGACAAATAAACTAATATTCCATTTTAGGCTTCTGGCCGTTTGGGAGGAGTTGTTTTGTTCCTCTGTAGGTTCTTTTGGTTTGTTAGTCGATTTTTGAGACTGCTGTTTTGGTTCATTTTTACTTGGCTCCTCTTTTTTTTTTTCTTTCCCTTTCTAATTTCTCCTTTTGGAGGTTGTTTGTTCGAACATTTTGTATATATGTTCTTTTCATCTATCAGTGAAAAGTTGTTTCTACGTTTAGGAAAAAATATTTCTAACAATAATAGTAACATAACCTTACAAAGATCGCTACTGCTTCAAATTTATGCAAAGCTACTAACTATAAGTTATACAGGGAGAGAGGCCTCCAAATTAGTAGATAGACATATAGATAGAAAGTGGGATCAAGGAGAATGAATTCAGTAGGCTCTATACTACAAACGCCACCCTTCCCCCAAGGCGATATCCAGAAAACCAGGGTCATTTATGAAGTCCTTATAACACAACTTCCTACCAGTAAGACAACTATAAAACTTTAAGCAACCACTCTGATCTAGATGCATAATATTCAGATCAATATTGTTTGAATTTATAACTTCTTAACTCTCCTTAGGTTTTTCTTCATAGTCCCTTGCAACACTCAAAACTTGAGAGAATAAATCCTACAATTGAAATGCAAACATTTCCAATTTGAATGGATTTTGACACACAGTGAGTACTTCCTTTTGTACTTCTATGGATGGGGGTTTGGATGAAATAAAAAGATCGACATCCTTTCACATTAGGTTGGAATGTAAGCAACTAAGGTGGTCAAAACGACTACCGAATACTCTCCAACATCCTCCTACACAAGTATTTCAAGAAGTTCAGATGTTTCTACAAAACTCTAGGAAATTTCCTCATTGGTCTATCTTCTCCCGAGTTTGTTGCTTATGCAGGAAAGCTGAAGAGATTCTTGATCACCCATTTCTCCACTGCTCTTTTGCTAGAAAGGCTAGGGATTTTGTGCAGAATGCATTTAGGTTGATGCTTTGCCTCCCTGATCAGGTAGAAAGCTTCCTTTAGGAACCTTTTGGAGGGACTCTTTCAAATAGAAGGGTAGAGTCTTCTGGAACTGTGCAGCAAGGGCATTTTTGTGAATGGTTTGGAGACAGAAACAGAAGAATTCTCAAGATATGGAACTCGAAATAGAGTACTTTTGTAAGGATGGACTAACTAGGTGCAGGAGGAATTGGATCAGGATGTATGGTTAACATAAATTATAATATTATGAAATTATAAAGTAAACAGGTGCATCTTAGTTCCAAGAGGCATTATATTGTAAGGGGGAATGGAGTGTATTTTGGGGAATCATTATGGTCTTTCTGAGATAACGTGGGAAGGGAATAGTAAAGACTAAGGGAAAAGGGAGCAATCTTGAAATCGTAAACAAGGAGGAGAATTACATCCTTTTGTCAAGTATTTAAAGACAAGAGAGAGGCAAACAGCTTAGCTAACCCAAAAGTTAGAGAGGAAAATATACATCACTTATCTAATCACAAAGTTATAAGAGGGGGAAAAAAGGAGGAGAGATCAACCAAAACAATTTCATAAAGGAAAATTATCCATCAGTCTAATACCTGCTTAAAATCTGGTGCAAGTCCCATGTGATAAAAGAGAAGTAAGAAGTCTAAAAGTTCTTCTTCTCTTAATGTAGCTGAAGATGTATTAGTCTCTCTTGGTACAATCCTCACGTGCTGCAGTGGGCAATATCCAAACTGTGCATCTGATTGTTCGCTTGAACTCGGTTTATCAGTTATTTCATCATTCAAATTTCCAGCACTACATTCACTAGCTACATGAGCAGATCTATCGTGCATAGGAATTCCACGAGAATTTCTGATAGCATATTTAATAGGATCCTTTGAACTCCTCATGCATTCAGCATCATAACTTGAACAGCAACATGGCTTTTGCCTGGTGGAATGAGTTACTCTAGTCTCATGGTCATCCATGCAACCTTCCTCCCAATGAATTACTTCAACTTCTTGATCACGAGGATGTAATTTTGATATATGATTGTATGAACCTCCAAGCCTAGCTGTGACAGTTCGATGGGACTCATCTTTAAAGAACAAATATACAGGGAAACTGCGCTGCCCACCTCTATGAAAAAAACCAGTATCAGGACCATCACTTTCACTACTTCTCAACCAGTCACAAACACTGCCCATTCCAAATCCTTCGGACAAAAAATGAAGTATTACAGCATATAGAGAAACAACAATAGAATTGCTTAAAACTCTAGAAGGGGATGCATTACGATCAGCTCCTCTGTTCTTCAGTAATAGGTTCTGCAAAAATGCTCTAAATACTGAACCTGGCAACTGGGGGGATGTTGTGGGTGGTATGAACTGAATGACTAAGCGGCAAAGATCTCTGTGCTTCTCCTCAATCTGCAAACGAAAAAGAATTTGCAAATAGACTAAATAAATCTCCAAAACTAGCATATGACTCAGTTATATCTTATTACTCAAGAGTCAAGATAGGCCATCAAAAGAAGGATTCTGCAGTGAGTAATGAGGGAGGCAGGTTATATTGACCACACGAAGTGATAAACCAAACACATCCATTTCGATGATAACTAACAGTGACAGATGATAGAAATTAATTTGAAAGAAAATGAATAACGTGTTTAGACTAATATGCTGCAAGTCTGATGAATGAGATAGGTTCACCCTGGCATAATCCCCAACTTAAGTTGATCTCCATCAACATCAGCAACACCCATAAAAGTATAATAAAGCAACGAAGCAACAAATATAACAGTATAATAGAGCAACAAAATAAGAAACCATGAATTCAACTCAATATATTCCTTAAAATCAATTCTATATATTTCTTAAAATCCTTGCCTCCAACTTCTTCTCTGTCATCCACATGGGAAATTCCATTCAAAATTGAAATTTAAGTTAAATGGATATCCTCCCAAGATGTTTCCTTCCTCAGAAAGATCTATGTTCGAGTTATTTTGAGATAGCAATTAGCCATTGCCACCCACATCAGCACCTTAAGTTTGGCCAACATGTGCCATTTGACTACCACAGGACATGAGCCTGGAGATCCCGTGTGGCCTACTTGATTTTTGTTCTGTCCCACACATCAGAGCATGCGGGCACGTGCCCAGTTAAAGAGAAAATGATTATGTGATTCCAATCATGTAAAAAGTCACATTCAACTTGGACCAAACTACTAAGCATGGACTACAACAATTTACCTCTATATACAAAGGATCAGAGAATGAATTAAAATGCTAACTTGGCAATTTTTAGGCTTTAGTAGGGAAAGGAAAAGAAACAAGACAAGGTTGAAGAGTTTGATTTTATTTTAATAAAAGGACCCTCATTTATTTTTAGCATAGCAAGAGAAAATTTCCACATATCAGCTATTAGACTTAACTTACAAAGCAGAGAGAAGAATAAAGAAAGAAAAAAAAAACAATTAATTTTAGGCCCTGTAGAGCCTGCAAAATTATGTACCTCTTTGCGTCACAAAAATTAATAGGCAATAAGGTTGAGAAAAAGAAAAGGAGCAGTACTGCAAACTAACAATATTTTCATAACAGTTCTATGTGGCATGGACACATGATTATGAAGAAGAGAAAGGGGTGGGATGATACACTTTCCAAGAAAACACTCTAATAGTGAACAGCACAAATAGCTTCCTAATTTACTCAAAAACAAGCAGATCCAACAACGTATACTGCAATGCTTGAAGCAAATGGGAGCCAGGAAAGGTGGATGAATTACTGAGATGGCAATCTTTAACACAAAAGAGAGAGCCAAAGGGAAAGGGAACAGATAACCACACCCTTCTATCAATGAGTTTGGCTATAATTCAATTACCAAGTAGTTCGGATCTCAGAAAGGATATCCATCATTTCTTAGTAGTAATTCAAAGTTTTGGTACTCGAGTATGAGCACAAGAAGCATATTCTAGTTGACTTCTCTTCCACTTGAAAAGCAATATCGATTACATAGGAGACATCAACACAATGGAGGCCAATGAATACTAACATACATATTCTTGCTACAAAAGAAGGGATTTTAAAAGAGGAATTGAAGAAGTACCTCATTGAGTGCTTCAGATAGAGCCGTAGTAGTTAAATCCATGCTACTTTCATACGACACATCCTCACGTGAACCAGGCCACCAAACCGAGGGCATCATATACTCAAGATCCTGCTTATTTGGATTCTTCCGTGATAAAAAACCTTCAAAGAGTGATTCAAAATCAACTGACTTCCACCAAAGCACCATTAATTCTTCTCGTCTGAAGATGTGGCAAGCCAATGCAAGATAGGAATAGGATCCAGAGTATGGACACTCAGTTAAAACTAGTGGTGATGTTTTACAGCAACATGAAAGGGCATTTATTAAATGCTCAAATAATGGTATAGAGCCTTGACATCTTAGGAGGACATCAATAATTCTATCTAAGCTTGAGAAATTGTGTGGCGGCTGTGGTCCAAATACTTCCATCATGAATGACAAAAAAGGTCCCCATCCAATATACTCAATACTATTTGCATCAGCTTCAAGTGCAGAGAAGAATTCATCACAAATCCCAACAGAAACAGGATGAAATAGTTCTTCAACTGAAACAAACCTTTTCAGTCTCCTCAATTTCTCAACGGAGTTAATCTCAAGGCATTCTATACGTTTCTCTTCCAAAATCCTCAATAAGCATTTCAACATATGGGAAGCAAAACTGTTTATTGATGGGGGTGCTTGAAGGGGAAAGTAGCCATCAATAGGGTATTTAAAGGGGTGAGCACCAAAATTTATTTCACATCTCTCACCTTGAGATAGAGATATTGCTGGATAATATCCAATACCAGGACCCATTTTGCGAATACCAGAAAATGCCACCCCAAGTGAGATGCCATTCCTATAGAACAAGATTTCATTTCTATCTAAATCAATACAACATCCAATGACATCACCAACGACCCAAGACTGACCATACCTCTCGGCTTCCTTATTCCATTTGCGAACTCTTCTCCCATCAAAAGCATAGGAATCATCTGCATCACCAACACCCTCATGGTCAGTGAAAGGGCAAGCAAGAGTTGCCCATCCAAGCTGTTGTATCCCTGAAGTTTCTAAAATAACTTCGTACATCCATTTTCCACTCCAGACACAAGCATTAGCCCTAGCACTGCTGAACATTGAAAAACTTTCCACATGTAATGGCGGCTTAACTATCCTAATATCACCACAGATACTGACTTTCTCAATACTGACTACATTAGATCCCAGACCATTATCAACAATACATATACCATCTCCCGCACCATGGGGTGCAATTGGATGAGCAAGTTCCGAGAACCTATTCTTTATGATGGAGCGAATAAATGCCGTATCAACTGGACAAGTCACAGGATCAATGGACTTGTTGGGGAGACAAAATACATATTCAAGTGTCCGCTCCACGGATTGATGATTGAATTCATCACAATAAGAAAAACAACGACCTTTCGATGAACTCCCTTTGTTATCATTATCATTTAAAATAACAGCCAGTCCAGAAGAAAGCCCACCAATCCTTGGACTGTCTTCTGCCATATGCTCGAAGATAAGCTATTTATTCCAACTCCAGTCAGACACGAGAAATGATGATGAACAAATCACAAATCCAGGTACGGTTCCGTTCCTGAGCAGCCTAGTAGGCCTCCAAATATATTAGCCCATTCCAACCAACTCAAAATTCTGAAAGACAAGCATCCCCGTGATCCTGAAGTATTCAACTAAATTAATTTTTAAAAATTACAACTTCAACACCAATCATCAAGGGTAGAACACACTATAAAGACAAATAACAAATTAAACTAACGATCACTGAAAATTACCACTTACGAAGCTACAGTTTACACACAAATATCCCAAAACGGGAACGCAAAATGCAATTCAGCATAAAATCTCACCATTAATCCACAATTAGAACGACATCAAAATAACTAGAACTAAGAACGCAACAACCGCAAACTCGAAAAGACTACTCTAGAAGCTTTTAAAGTGCCCGTTTCTCCGTGACTTGAAGCATGATGTGGCAGAATTTATCGCTCTGCTGGTTGCCACCACGATGAAATTGCCCAAAAAGAACACACCGATAGGACACAAATTTCAAGAAAAACGAAACACGAGCAAGTTATATTACATCTCTAACAAACAAAATCAAAACACGCAAGGAGATGAAAACTTACAGGTTATGAGATCTCAGTTATTTAGTAGTATGGTGCAACAGTGGAGGCGGCAGCGTAGACATGGCAAAAGGGGGAAAGTAGTTGAAGTGGAAATTTGATTGGACCGAGAGAGACCCAGAGAAAGGGAGAGAGAGATTTTGCAAAAATCTTGTGCCAAAATGTCAGGAAGGAGAAGGAACCACACAAACGAAGCAGCTGCCTCGAACCAGAGAACGCCGACCCGGAAACCCTAATTTGGAAATGATGACACGTGTCAAATTTTGCCCATGATGACGTGGCGGGTACATCAAAATCACGCGCGAATTTACTCACGGTCACGGGCGCCGTTAGGCTGTGCCTCCGTTAACGTCGCTTAAATCGAACCTTCGTTTGCCGTTCATTCGTCGCTGCCTAAATCCGAAGAGGAACAATTGTATACGTGGCTCGACTACATTGGTGGAATGGAAACAATGAGCTTCCTTATTTTTGTTATTTTATTAGGAAAAGCAAGGCAATGTGTTTGGTACCATGAGTTTGGGAATTCTATTAATCTGAGTAAACTTTTTCTAATTTAAGCTAATTACTAACGGAAGACTTCTTGCATTGCATTAAATCAAAAGTTTATTTTACCGATTAGACGTATTTAAATAATAATATATTTAATTAACATTATTAGATGTATTTAAATAATAATACGTTTAATTAAAATATGTGTTGTATATGTGAATTAATAATTTGTGATTATTTTATTAGATTAGACCATGTTATGTGATGTAATTAAAACCCTAAATTCCTAGTTAATTAGGGTTTAGTGAGAACCCTAATTAAACTAGTATATAAAGATACCATCTAGAAATTAGATGTCAATAAGCAATCGGTTTTTCTTGAATCCCGTCTAGAGAGATCCCACTAAGGACATTCGACGTATTGGTTGAGGAAACCAATAGTCACTTGAGAGTGATTATTAATCTCTCAATGGAATCTATATACTTGATAAATTTGGCATGATTGATTATGGGTTAACTTATACTTATCCAAAATTAATTAATTTTAATTCAATATCAACTTCTATTGGAATAAATCAAAACCGTTGGTAATTCCTATTTAATTAGGAATTGGTTGATAATTACCTATTTAATTGGTTTAAATTATTGACTTTGAATCTCGTTTTTAATTAATACTTTTGTGATTTTAAAATTCTAGTTTTTTTTATTAAATTGATGATTATGTGAATGTGAATCTCAATTTTAATTGATAATTGTGTGTATCTAAATTTTAGTTAGATTGATCTAAGTTCTAATTAGATTGATCATTATCATAGATTAAATTTAATTTTATTAATCACATCGTGATTTTTAGTTTAATTGATCATTATGATTTATGTGGATTTAAGTTAAAATTTGATTAATTATATTGTGGATTCAATTTTAATTGATCATATTGTGGATTCAAGTTTAATTGATCATGTTGTGGTGTCAACTTGAATATGATTGATAATTTTTTTGGGATATTCACATGTTTATGTTACTTTAATTGTATTATATGCATCGTTGGGTGAACTTTGGTAAATACTACTTGATGTTCTTCTTCTATTGTTTTTTGTACAGTAAAATTAATTTATTATTGTGTCTTATATTTTGGATTGAATTGATCAAAATAATATGTTACTAAAGTAACCTTTGTTATCTAGATTAGTTTATTATGAAATATAAGGTGTGCATATTCATGAATTTATGCGGATAATTATTAGCCCAAAGGAAGATAATTAGCCAGATTGTGAGTATGCATGTAGTAATGAATATGTGACAATTATAAGAATCACTCACGTGAAAAATAGTCGATCCAAATAAAGGTTATTTTTTGACAGAGTTTATTGTCAATACTTTGATTATTGCATTGAGAGTATCATTTATAGTTGGTGGCTTTGTCCGAAGGCTAAACATCAATTCGTGATAGGTATCTTGTAAAAGGGGCCCACCATATATCTGAAATTATTTTTCGTATTTTAATTGTGAGTACATGTTTTGTTGTTTATTGTTTTAGTTGGTTTTACTCAAATATCTGGAAATTGGAATTCAATCCATAAGTTGAATGGATCGAACTTCAAGATTTGGAAGGAAGACCTGGAGATACTTCTCGGATGTATGGATCTAAACCTTGCATTAAGAACCGATAAACCTACTTCTATTGAAGAACAACCAAATATGGCTAATATAGTGAAGTGGGAACAATCAAATCACATTTGTCTGTTGATTATTAGGCACTCCATTCTAAAGTCTTTTCGGGGCTCTATCACAAAAAGTGAAAATGTCAATAAGTTCCTTACTCAAATTGAGAAATATTTTGCAAAAAATGAAAAAAAAGGGGAAGCAAGTAGTCTTTTGACTTCTTTAACTTCCACGAAGTATAAGGGCAATGAGAACATAAGGGAATACATTATGGAAATGTTCAATCTCATAAGTAAATTAAAGGCACTTGATATCAAGATCAATGAAAATTTACTCGTGCATTTGGTTTTTATCTCTCTTCATGCATAATTCACCCAGTTTAAGATAAGCTATAATATTTATAAGTGGAGTATTAATGAACTTATCTCACAATGTGTGCAAGAAGAAGATAAGATTAAGAGAAAAAGGACAAAAAGTATCCACTTGGCAACTGACTCTTGTGATAAGAAAAAAAGGAAATCTATGGGTATTGCAAAAGGACATCTCAGTAGAATAAGAGCAAGAAACACATATTGAAAATCTTTGTTTTTTCTATAAAAGGAAAGGTCACTTCAAGAAAGATTGTCCCAAGTACACTAAATGACGTGTAAAAAAAGGGTAAACTTCTTACTTTAGTTTATTCTTATGTTAATTTGGCTTCTGTACCAATAGATACTTGGTGGGTAGATTTTAGTGCTATTACCCACATGAATATATCAATGCAGGGTTGTCTGTGGAGCCGACAACCAAGTGATATTGAAAGATTCATCTATGTGGGCGATGGCAAAGCAGTTCCAGTTGAAGTTATTAGGAATTTTATATTACGTTTAGAAATTGGTTGTTATTTGGATTTTAATGAGACTTTTGTTATATCCTCATTTAGACGAAATTTAGTTTCTATTTCCAGTCTAGACAAATTTGATTTTTCTGGTTCTCTTGGAAATAATAAAGTTAGTCTTTTTTAAGATTCCAAACTTATTGGTATAGCTCTTTAATTGATCATCTATATAAGTTTGATTCTTTTGATTCATTTAACAAAAATTTGTTATCTTATTCATGTGGTACAAAACGTAAATTAAATGAGAATTCCACTATGTTATAGCACAAGCGTATAGATCACATCTCTAAACAGAAAATTCGGAGACTTGTGTCGGATGGAATCCTTGATTCCCTTGATTTAAGTAACTTTGACATTTATGTTGAATATATTAAGGAAAAACAAACAAACATAGGTGCCAACAGATACTTAGACGTTTTAGAACTAATACATACAAACATTTGTGGTCCATTCCCTACAGCTTATTAGAATGGATAACAATATTTTATTACGTTCATTGATGACTATTCAAGATATGGGTAACTATATATAATTCATGAGAAGTATCAATCTTTGGATGTTTTCAAGTCAAGCTAAAGTTGAACTTCAACTTGGAAAGGAAATAAAGGTTGTCAAATCTGATCGTGGTGATGAATAGTATGGTAGATATGATAGATCAGTTGAGCAACGTCTAAGGCTCTTTGCCAAATACCTAGAGAAATGTGGGATCTTCCTGCAATACACTATGTCGGGCAAACCCAACATGAATGGTGTAGCGGAAAGGCAAAATAGAACACTTAAGGATATGATAAAAAGTATTATTACTCATTATTCTCTACCAAATTCCTCTAGGGTGAGGCACTAAAAACTGCAACATATATCCTTAATAAAGTACATAGTAAAGCAGTAGCTAAAAACCCTTATGAGTTGTAGACAAGAAATAAGCCTAGTATTAGGCATCTTCACATATGAGGTTGTCCAGTTCTGGCTAGGCCTTACAGGCCTAACAAAAGAAAATTGGATTCAATAACTATTAGTTGCTATTTTGTTGGATATTTTGAGCGCTTTTGAGGTTTCAAGTTTTATGATCTCACTTTTAGATCATTGTTTGAGACAGGAAATGCTAGATTCCTTGATGATATTGAGTTTGGGGGGAAATATAATATAAGAAAAGTTGTCTTTGAAGAGGAACTAGTTTCTTTTCCTAATGTAGTTATAAATGATGTTTAGGCTCCAATTCTTGACTTCGTTATTGAACCAATAATAGAACAAGACAACATTGAAGTCTCCATTGTTGAACCTGAAGTTCAAACTTAACAACTTCAAGAAGTGCTACTAAGGTAATCCGCTAGAGAGAGAAGAAGGACAATTCCAGATGATTATATTATGTTTTTTCAAGAACATTAGGATGATGTAGGCGTAATGGAAGATGGTCCAATCAACTTCCAACAAGCTCTACAGAGTTCTAACTCTAAAAAATGGATAAATATTGTGGAGGAGAAAATAAAATCCATAAAAGACAATGACGTTTGGGAACTTGTCATATTGCCATTAGGAGTGAAACCCATAGGTTGTAAATGGATATTTAAAACCAAAAGGGATTCATACAGAAATATCTAAAGATGTAAGGTTCGTCTTATTGCAAAGGGTTTTTACTCAAAAGGAATGCATTGATTACAAAAAGATTTTCTCTCCGGCTTCATCAAAAGACTTTTTTAGAGTAATCATAGCACTGGTAGCTCACTTTGTGTTAGAGCTACACCAGATGGAAATGAAAATTGTGTTTCTCAATGGGAACATTGACGAGACGATTTATATAGTGCAACAAAAAAAACTTTGTGTTTGGTAATTCAAAGTTTATTGTGTGCAAAATTAAAGAAATCCATCTATGGTCTCAAGAAAGTCTCTCGTCAATAGTATAAAAAATTCCATGAAGTAATTACCTCATTTGGTTTTAAGGTTAACATAGTGGAAGATTGTGTATATCACTAGTTTAGTGGGAGCAAATCTATTTTTCTGGTGTTATTTGTCAATAGCAAGTCATGATGTAGGTTTATTGCATGATAGAAGTTTCTAAAAAAGAATTTTGAGATAAAGGATCTTAGTGATGCTTCTTTTGTATTATAAAGCGAAAATCATTCTTAAGGTATTTTAAGATTGTCATAAAAGAACTACATTGAAATGATTTGAGTAGATTTGGTATGAAAGGTTATGCACCAGGAGATACCCTAGTCGTTAAAAGTGATAAATTTTATTTAGGTTAATGTCTCAATACTACTCGAGACTAAGGAAATGCAAAAGTTTTCCTATGCATCGGCTGTTGGAAATCTAATGTACTCTCAAGTATGTACGCGTCCAGATATTGCGTTCATAGTTAGAGTGTTAGGTAGATATTTGAGCAACCTGAGGATGGATGATTGGAAAATAGCCAAACGAGTTATGAGGTATTTACGAAGAACAAAAGATTATATGCTCATTTATCAGAGATCATAAGTTTTAGAGATCATTTGGTATTCAGATTCCGATTATGCTAGATACCAAGACACTTTAGGATCCACTTCAGGCTATATCTTCATGTTGGTTGAAGGAGTTGCGTATTTGGAAAAGTGATAAACAAACACTTATAGCTTATTTTACCATGGTTGCAAAGTTTATAGCATATTACGAGGCGTCCAATCATGGAATATGGTTGCAAAATTTTGTCACTGGGTTGCAGATCTGTTAGCATAAAAAAGACCACTAAAACTATTTTGTGACAATAAGTCAGCAGTGATGTATTCAACAATAACAGAAGCAATACGAAGTCAAAGCATGTAGACGTGAAGTTTCTGGTTGTTAAAGAAAGAGATCAGAATGGTCAAATTTCGATAGAACACATGGAAACAAATTCTATGGTGGCATATCCATTGACTAAAGGTTTACCACCTAAAGTTTTTCATGAGCATGTTGATCACATGGGTGTTATTCACTTTTCTTATTCCATGGTTTAGTGAGAGTTTGTTCTTGAGGATGTTCTTTGATCTGATTTTGTTTATTTTCTATATAGAATAAAGTTGATGGTTTATGTTTTATTATTTGAACTTGTTTATCATGCATACGGTTTAACATAAAGTTTTTAAAAATGATCTCACTAAGGAATTTGGATCAGTTGAAAATAGGTACGTTCTATATCATTTTACATGTAATTTCCATGTTATCCATCCATAATTGTTCTATGTCATTGAATGTATTGGAATTGGTGATCAAGGAAGGTTTAGTTACAAGGGTAGTGACGAAAATCGCCTTGATTCCATGCTAATATAAGAGATGGATCAGATTGAACTAAAGGGGAATACTATTATTGAAGTAACTTGTTTATGCGCACTTAAGGTTTATGTGATTTAATATATCAAGTACACATACATAGCCTAAGTGGGAGATTGTTAGACGTATTTAAATAATAATATGTTTAATTAAAGTATGTGTTATATATGTGGATTAATAATTTATCACATTGGGTTATTTTATTAGATCGAGTCATATTATGTAATCTAATTAATTAAGGCCTTGAATTCCTAAATTAAGTATGTGCTTAATGCGTAAAAGCTTATTCCTAGTTAGTTAGGGTTCAATAGGAACACTAATTGAACGGTATATAAAGACACCTTAAAGCTATGGTCCCCAATATATCAAAACAATAAGCAATTGGTCTTTCTTGAATCCTATCTAGAGAGAGATCTCAAAGGGCATTTGGTGTTTTGGTTAAGGAAGACAATAGCCATTTTAAAGCCATCATTGATCTTTTAATGGAATCCAGTACGTATATCTACTTGACAATTTGGCATGAACGATCACAGAGTTCATCTATTCAATAGAGATGTAAAGTATTTTTGCTAACATATATATCTCATCATGTTAGTCTTTCCTATCGCATATTAATTTGAGTTGACTTGCAAAAGAAGTCGTAACGATGTGGTGCCTAATCGGGTATACTTTAATGCCTAAATTAGTACACAAAGTGTTTAGGTTGTGTACATCCTTTAAGATGGTGGAATGAGACTATTTATAGAACTCATCAACTGACATTCGATTAAGACACGTGCAATATTGGGATTGGCTGGACCAACCTAAAGTACGAGGCTGCATCTTTTATTTTGGGCTTGGCCCTTGCCTAAGATAACCCCAACAAGAATGAATCTTTTAATAATTTTGTCAAGTCAACATTAAATAAGATACTAATTACCATTTCAAAAATTGATAATTCAATTATCTACCACTTTTATAAATGGTAAGGTAACTAGAGGGGAATATTATGGAGAGTACAATTATATTAGATTATTTTCCTTTTTTGAAAGAGTTAAAAATTAACCTTAATATTAATCTCCAATGCATTTCAATCGATATTCAACTAAACTCGCTTTTTAAGGACACAAAATTAAGTGTGTTCATTCATACATGCTTTGAAATAACTTTACAACTACTCACAAATTTTAAAAATAAACCAGATTTAATATTTGCTTTCTCCAAAATTAAACAAACTAATACCTCGCAATATTACTATCACACGCTATTTTTATTCCTTTAAATGATTCTTCAGATAAAGAAAAATATACAAAAAGTTAAAAATTGGACATTTAATATTAGATTTAAATCTTACTTTGGTTTCTAAACTTTGAAACTTGTTATATTTTGGTTCCTAAATTTTTAAAAACATCTATTTTAGTCCATAAATTTTTAAACCAGCTTACTTTGGTCCATTCTATTAAAATTCTGACTCTTAAACAAAATGATGGGTAACTTGTATTTTTAGATAATTGGGGTACCAAATATTTAGTTATGTTAAAAAAAAAGATAAGTTTTCAATTTTGAATTAGGTGGTAAAAGAATTTTCTATAGAACTCAAAAGTTATTTTGCATTCAAAATTTTGGTCGTTTAATATTTTATCGCATCATAATTTTATCAAAGAAAATCTTAATAGTAAAAATTAAAGTAAACATTTTTTAAAAGTTAAAAAATTAAAACCATCATTCATTTGAAAATTTAAAGATAAAAATAGAATAATATTCAAAACGAAGGACGATAATAAAATTTTAAAAAATAGAACAAGATTGAAAACGAAGGACCATGATAAGATTTAAACTTTGATGATGATTATTATTATTATCATAATTATTTAGAGAAAAAAGTTGGGCATTTATTAAAGTTGAAGTTTTTTCCAATTTAAGGTATTTTTACCCAAAGTGGTGCGCGGTGCAAAAGGGACAGTGAAACAAGAAGAAGTGGGAAGAATTTTTATGCATGTAACGCCACAAAGCTGCAGTGACGGGCAGAATGCGTGCCACGTGTACTCAACATTCAGAACTGTCAATTTCGGGGCCCACCTACGGCCTACGTGATCTCTTGTAAGCACGCGTATTTGGAATTGGAATTCCCTGTGCTTTTTTAAAATTTAGTTGCCTTTTCAAAAAAGCAAGTCAACTCAATTTTTAGCAAATGTCATTCGTTTTGGAATGGTATACAAGTTTTTTAAAATATGGCTACAATTGTTTGTCAACTATTCTTATCATTTCTGAAACAAAAATACAATTTTTTTTTATAAATTTAATAATCATTTTATGGTTGTTATTTCTTCGAGGCAACTATTTTTTTTTTATTTCTTTTAAAAAAGGAAATTATTTTTGGAGGTCTTATCTTTGTAAAGCTGTCTTCAAATGAAAAGCACTTTAGGAATATTAATTTTGGAATCTATTAGTGTGCATGTTATCCATGTGTTGTGTTTGTTTGTCTATATTCATCAATCAACATCATGAAATTACAATTTGAAAATTTGAAAAGTTCGTGCATGTCTACCTTAAGAGATGAAGATCCCACCGCAGGGTATTACAACATCCATTTCATCATCTACACCTTCGCCGCCGGCTCCTGTTTTTGGCCCTATCATCGTCCCCTGTTTTCCAATCATAATTCATAATACCAACCCCCCACATGCATAAACCAAGTGACTAAGTTGACCACACACGTATATAGACATTGGTGAATGTATGAATCGACTTGTTCCTAGTTCGACTAATGTCAAAAAACAACTCATCTGACTCTATAACATTTGAGTGTCAGAAGTGACTTAAAAAAGACTATTTTCATTGATTCAAAGTTTGTTTGAGGCATTGAGTTAAAATTTGAAATATGAAGTTAATAAATTGGAGTTAGAAGTCTATGACGAAGGAGAGGAAGATACAATTGAATTTGTTGATAAACGTGCAAACTTCAATAATGAACACTATTAAAGGTGGTGAAATTGAGTTGTTTAATACCAACTTATAAAGTTGGTGCGTCAAATACCCCTCAAATCTTCTATCATCTCTCTAACTTCAGAATTGGTGGATGGGAGTCCAAATTCCAAAGATGACAAGGACCACATGGAACTTCATTACCTAAGCATTCCAAACTTGGCAGGTTCCTAGTCGAGCAAAAAAGGCCAGAAGTAGACCGAGGCATAGAATAGGGGGGATGATAAATGAGACAAATTTGGAAGTTCTCTACACAAAACCAGTTTTGAAAGACTTTGCCAGCCCCGCTTTGCCATATCTTCCATCCAAAATATTGAGGAAAATATAACCATGTTAATTAACAATATAGAAATAATACACATTAACATCACTAAATCCATTGGGCTAACACAAGTGTAGGTGGATGGATATATCTCTAAATGAGCAGTTAATGTACCAAGAGACCAAAGCTAGCTACATACAGCGCAGGAAAAGATGCACGAGAAGGATTAAGAGTGAGTTACATACAACGTGGGAAAAAGGTCTGCCCCACGTAACCCCCAGCCATAGCCCTTCTCACATTAGATTCAAATAACTTCGGATTGTCTCTTAAAACTGCAGCAGCATCATGATTCAGTGGATCTTCATCGTTTGGTTCCTGGAAGGACATTACCAAAACAGGGTAAGAGGACAACTTATGATGTTAAAAGTTCGCTAAACATTTACTAATCAGGCTTGTTCATACCGTGAACAAATGGTATAGTCCATAAATAACAGTGTTAATATTGAGAACAGGCTTCCAATCTTCCCGTAAGATGTTGAGGCACACATTTCCTTCCAAGTCAATGTTTGGATGGTAGACCTGCATAAAGTATAAATGACCACTATATAAAGAAGATTTCCTTTCTATTCTGAAAGGGTCAAATGCTTTGGATAAGGAGCCATCTAGGTTTACCTTTGTCTTGCACTTGACTTTAGGTGCTTCATGTGGATAGATGGGGGAAACTGTAAAGGAGAAAAAAAATGTGCCACCTCTGTAATTTAGAGAAAAGCAAGCTGTTAGGAATATTGGTAGGAAAATATTCAGAATATTATTAAGAGATATTAGGAACGCGGGAAGCATAAAAAGATGGAGTAAGAGAATTTGGGATGTGAGCAGTTTTCTAGAATTAGTCTGTGGGAGAGTACAAGGCTCCTGAATGCTTCGGACCTTATAATTTTCTATCTATATATCAAGAGTATTTTGTGTTAGTTTCCATTTCAATTTCTGGTTCAGAGTTATGTCGATGAAATAAAAAAAGGGAAAAAGGACAGTATCCTCCACTAGCAAGCAACAGTGTGAACTAAAGGGATTGCTGAGTATGAATCTCAGAGAAAAGAGAATTCTTACAAATAATATCCCTCGTCGGGTCGTATTGACACCTCAAAGTTCATGAGGTCATCCTTGCCATTGGGAAAGGTTATGTTACATGATTTCGGTAGATTCAGCTCACTAATATCTGCAACAGATTAGGCACCAACATAACTAACTAACAAACAAGTATCTCTCTCCCAAATTAGCATACAGATAAAGAAAATAGTCAACTAACAACTCCAACAGGAGGGAGAAAAGGGGAGGAGGGTATATGCTGGAGTGTGACTGATCTCAAACAGTCAAATGCAATTGGATAAATAATCTCAACAAGGAACCTCAAGTAATTTGGAAGCCCCTCTAAACCAATAAATCATATGATATATAATATAATAAACAGAAAGAAGAAAAAGAAAACTACAAAATAAGTCACTCCAGGGCTTCTACAGACACTTCAACACTTGTTGGATAAGTATCAGAAACGATACTTGTTAAGGCCACAAATGTGTTAGATATGCATAGAAAACTTGTTGAGTAGACTGAAAAGACACATATATGACAATAATAATAAATTTAATTGTGAACTATATCGAACTAATATTTTAAGCATATACATGCATCAGCCTATTTACTTTAAATTTTCTTATGGTATAAAAACGGTATTTACTATAAAAAATGTGTCCTTGTCGTATCATGTCCTAATTTTTTTTAAAAAAATAACATGTCATCATGTCCGTGCCATGTCCGTGTCTCATATTCATATCCATATCCGTGCTTCTTAGATCACAAACTTCATTAACATCTTAGAAACAGATAACGTCTTAGGATGAAACGCCTTTTTTCACAACACAAGCAAAATTTCCAGTTCCCCTCAAGTCAACCAATTAAATAACACCCACTTAAACTGAATCGTGACTATTTGAAAGTTTCTTTAATGATTAAATTAAAGGAAGAAATCAAAATTCACTTCTAATGACCACCAACATTTTGGGTTCACTCCTCATTTCATCACACTTCAAGCAAAGTTATAAATCCTTTGCGTTCTCTTGCACCATGTATCTCAAAAGTTGAAAAATTACCTATGGAAATAAAAGTAACAATCGTCGGAGGTAAGCTCTAGGAGTATGATACGTGAAAATTCTAATGCACTCAAACATTCCAGTTAATTGCTAGGTAGAACAAGAAATTCAAAGAACTAAAGAAGGATGTAGAAACAGACCGGTTGTCCAGCTTTCTATAAACTCAAGATCCTCATGCATCTTAGAAAAACATTAAATAATTATATACTATCATAGGTGGATGGGACACATATGGGGAAATATGATATTTGAATATGACATCTTGTTTGTACATGAACTCATGAAGTCTCAAGCCACTAAATAAAAAATTATGTTATAGAAATATGCTAAAGTTCACAACGTATCGTATTCTATTTAAGTGGTAAGACAATGTCTAATCCACAGAAAAAAGCTTGATGGGTACGACCCATAAACTATTATTGATATAAGGAACCAAATTGATATAGTTTCAAACAAAATCATCATCTCTAACGGGAGCCAAATATAAAGAACCAAATCACAGCCAAACCTTTGTGAAGACGTAATTCCCCAGCACTTTGCTTCTTTGTAGGTATCCCATTACTAGCATTTTCAGCAAGTTCTCTCTGCTTCTCCTTGACTTTAAATAGCTTAATCATATCTCCTGCAGCAGAATATGAAATTATACCCCTTGCATACATTATATTCTTTCAAAAAATTCCCTCCAAGGATAAGAAACCAGCTTTCAATAACAAGAATGAAACAACACGAATATGCCACGAAAAAACAAGGCCAAACCGCCCAAGAATAGACTACCAATACCATAAGAGCACCTAGAAAAATGAGCCCCAGCTAAAGGTTATGAGAGAGAGAGAGAAAAATAAAAATAAGTCGCCCTCCAGAGTCCAGACCTCCTTCAAAAACCCTTCCGATCCTGTCGAATGAGAAATTTTATAACACAGTAAAGAGAACAGCCTGCAAAGGCAATCTGCATCTCCCTCGAGAGAGTGAGTGCGTGCAACAAAACCTCTTCAAGCACACAGCATCAGTCATGGACTCGTGACTTAACTAAGATCCAACAGAAACCCAATTCCCAATTGACTACAAAAGCGAAACTAAATCTCCATAGCAAACAAAAAAGTCAAAGGATGAGGTTCTGATCCTCCAGAACCTATCTTCAAAGAACACACCACTTAGAATCGAGGCTACCAACGAAACCCCCCAAACGTAATCCACAAACAAACCATTCGCAGGAAAACTGATCATATTATGCACAATCCCAACACTAGAAATTGTCCCAGACAAACAAGAACATTCAAATCTCGAATTAGAAAACGAAAAACAACAAAAGTTCAAAACCAGAGCCAACACAATTACAATGCGATTCCAGGAGTAATCAAAACAAATTACGTTTCTAATTAAAGTAGAGCAATCAACAGCCTAGATTCCAAAGACCCAATAGAAAACAAGGAAATGAATGAAGAAAGAAGACGAGCAACAGCGCGAAAAAGAAACCTGAGGAAGCAAGAAATTGCAAGAAATTGCAAGAAACCCAAAATCGAGAGGGAAAAAGGGGTTGTGAAGAAAGCAAACCTGTGAGAGTGGTGGTATGAAAGCAATATAGAGGAGAGGGAAGAGTTAGGTCTGAGCTGCAGAGGCGTGAAAGAAGAAGGAGATGGAGAGAGGAGGGTGGGCGGTTTGGCGAGCGTGGCTGAGCCCTACGGTCAACAAATAAAAGTTGCCTTCGATTGGACTGTCGTAGAATCCGCGAATTTTTATTTTGCTTTTTTCTTACGCTGCTTTTCCAGTTTTTCAATATTATATGATTATATCCATCATTTAAAATAACCTAGACCCCAATTTTTAGTGTCTATATTATCGAATGTTAAAATACTATTTACTTCCCTGTTTGTTTAATTTTAATCGATTTTAAGTTTAGTTCTACATTTTTATTGGGAATAGTTAAATAATAATAAAATTAATTTTTAGATAAGGAAATATAATATATAAACAATTCATATATATTCAAAATTTATAGTAAAAATATTAATAATAAAAAAACCTATAAACAATCCATAGGGATTAAGATTTAAGATTTCTTATAAATATATAGACTACAATTTTAAGTATAGAGATTAAAATTGAAAATTTTTAAAATATACGAACTAAAATGATATTTTAATCTTATCATAATTATGTAGTTAAATTACAAATTAATTTCACTTTATTTATTTATTAGTATACTAGAAGAACTTTATTTATCATTTTTCATTTTTGAAAATTAGCCATTAGAATGGAGATTGAATTTGATATCTTTGTTCACTTTCATTGAGCTATAGACAGATTGGCTCCATTAATAATAGACTTTATCGAGTGCATCTATAAAGTTTTAGTTTTACATTAATTGAACTTTCAAAATTATTTTTCATGAACTCTTAAGATTTATGAATGAATACCAAACATTTTAAAAGTTTAATTATCAAAATGTAGAAAAATTAAACACTCATATACCAAAATTAATTCTTTAAATCTTGAATCAAATCTAAAAGCTCGTGGACGAATAGCCTATTAGTATTATTAGTTTGAACATAGCCGAAGCCAAAAGGGTTTAACTCAAACAATAATAATATGGTTCAATCATGAACCTTCCTAAATAGTTGTAGGTTCTAGAAACATATTTACATTTACTTCCATAGATAATCTTATTTTAAAAATATATGAACCTATGAGTGTACTCAATTATAAGCTACTCTTTATTATTTTAAGATAATTAATCATTTTAGTACATTTGAAAATTAGAAAAAAATATCTTTTTTAGGAAAATCTTCAATATAAATGTAAATTAAAAAAATGTAAAAATAATAATTAAAAATCTGGAAGTAATAGACATGCATTTCAAAAACTTGAAACTAAAAATATGATTTTGGTTCCTTTCCCTTCTTCTCTTTTGCTCCATTTGGGATTGCCTTTGGGAGAGCCAAAAACAATTCTAGAAGAATTTCAACGTTTCAAATGTTTGGTAAAATTGATTATTCCCTAATTTTTTGAAAATCACTTTTTAGTTTATTTAACAATAAAATTCTCCTCCTTACCAGCTTTTCAAAACAACTTTCCTAAAAATCTGCCATATCAATTAACTAATGGTTTTAAATTAAAATATCATCTTTTTATATCTTCTTTTTTCTTTTATGTCTATTCATCCTGTATCAATAAAATGTTAATTGATTCAACATTTTTATAACAATTATTTTTAAACTTATATAAAATAATTTAAGTTAAATAAAATACTATACAACTTAAATCGTTTATTTAAAAATAGAACTAATAATAAAATATTTAAACTGGAATAACATTTACTCATTTCAATTTATATAACAATATCTTTTTCTATCCTTCAATCTTATGATTTAATCTACCGCATAAGCACAATTATCAACAATTATTTTACAAACGACAGAAATCTCAAACGGAGTCTTTAAACATTGATTTTGGATTTTAGATCGCTAAAATTTAGGTTGAGATCATCCACTTAAAAAAAGATAGGGAAATTTTTTAAAAATTGGAATAGCTGCATGCTATAATTAAAAAAAAAAAAAGGCAAGAATATAGAATATAGAATACTGGAATATTACAGAATATTAGTTTTTGAAAAAAGAAGGCTAAAAATGTAGAATATTAAAAAAAAACTAGTATATCAAATAAGACTGGTATTTTGAAATTAACAGTCAAAACTTTAATGAGATAGGGTTGGCAAAAATTTCCATGAGGTCGGGTCCCTGCCCCGATTCGAGGATGGAGGTCAAATCAGGGATAAAAAATGTGTCCTCGACCGGGGACAGTATTCCCGCTCCATTCCCGTCCCCGACCCCGCCCCAAATATTTTTTTAATAATTTTAATAATAATAACAATAATATATATACATAAAACAGTAGCAAGTTACTCTTTTTTTTTAAAAAAAAAAAATATTTCATAATATAATTATATTAATTTTTTTTATTAAATCTAAAATATCTTATTATTATTTTAAATAAATAAAATAATAATAATACTACTTTATTATATTAAATATTTAAAATTTGAATATAAATATCAAAATTTAATTGATTTTAAATAAATAATTGATTAAAAATAAAAATATAAACATGAATTTTTTTCCTCGAGGGGACTCGATCCTCGGGGATTCCCGGACTCCCCAAATGGAGAATGGGGCGGGGACGGGGAGTGCATCCCCAACCCCGCCCCACCCCGTTGTCAACCCTAATATGAGACTTTTTCCACATTTCGAATGAACGAAATTTGGTTGAAGAATCACCTTCCATATATGCATGAGGTCACTGAAAAATCAATCTCCATTCTCCATAGCTTTTCTTTAATTATGTTTTTTGAATTCTTTTGAACTTAAAAAAATGACTAGCGATGGTTTTAGGGAGAATGTTGAATTGATTTTTCTTCCATATATTTATCTTGTACGTGATTGTATTATTTAAATAATGGGCAACCTCAATCATTTATAGATTTTTTCCTTAAAAAAAAAAAGGTATATTGGCAATCTCCAACGATACCTTGGCAATTTTTTTTCTCAAATCATTTTAAAATAAGTTAAATTATATAAATAAAAATATATTCTTTTAACTTTACCATTAAAAAAAAAAACAGGATCTGGAAATTCCAAGATTCCTCCAAGATCTCGTTTTTTCTAAAATTTAATTGGCCTCCTTGTGCTGATCCAAGATTCATCGTAACTTCTTCTTCATCCGTTCTTATACATCTTAAAAATAGACTTCTTATTCCTTCTTTTGTGATATCTCATATTCAAAACCATCATCGGATTTGCCAAGGATGGAAACGGACGTACTCCTGGACGAATGGAAAAAATTGACTTTCCGACTATAAGAATTTGACAAGAATTGGTTTTGATCCTCAGCTTGGGTCTCTAATTCATGGACAACTTGATCACTGCTTGGTTGGTAAATTGATGTCATATCGTACTATTACACCTGGAATCATAAAAAATGTCATCTCAAATGCTTGGAGAACCAAACTTAGTTTCAGCTTGGGTAATTTAGGAAATAACCTTTTTTCCTTCAAATTTGACTCTCGAAGGGATAAAGAAATGATTTTTTGCCTTGGACCCTGGTTAATGGATAATTCTTTACTTGCTTTAGAAGAACATACAACAAATAAAAAACTTTCATAAATATCTTTTGACAAAACGACCTTTTGGATCCGTTTACTAGACACCCCCCTTGGTTTTCAAAACAAATATATGGCCAAAAAATTAGGAGATGCTTTGAGAGGTCTGTTAAAAGTAGATTATGATCATGATAACTTCTATTCAGAAAAAAATTTAAGAATAAAAGTCATGATGGATATAACCAAGCCTCTAATAAGAGGTATCTAGATTAAATCAGGGGCCAATCAAGAAAAATGATTAAGATAAAGTATGAGAGATTACCTTATTTTTGTTATGGTTGCTGTCGAATAGGTCACTCCGTTAAAGATTACGAAAAACACGCTGATGGAACGAATTTTGAGACTGAAGTCTATCAATATGGTAGTTGACTAAGGTTTCGAGGGGGTAACCAAAGACGCAGGATGAAACCCTCTCCTTCAAGAAATGATCAAGATTATTCCCCTTCGGCATCTCTTGCTCATCAAGATATAATTATCCTACAGAACCTCCATTCACAACATTAAATCATATTTAGGACAAAATATACAAGATCTCAATCAGATTTTTCAAGATCCCTCTGCATATTATACCAGTTTTTCACATGATCAAGGAAATAGGGGATAACTCAATCAATTTTTGAACGAAGAAATCATTAATAACACCATACAGTCTAAAGCCAGTGTTTCACTTGCGGTTAAGCTTTGAAAGTGGAACAGAAGATCCAAGTTCGAATCCTTAAATCCTCCCCATCTCATGAGCTTCCAAGTTGCACGTAAAAGGAATGATGCTAATAGAGAGTTTTTACTTGAAACAAAGAAGAAAAGAGTGTCATCATTGTTTGGAATATCCTAGAACTCGCAGTTTGTATTAAACACTCTATTTATCAATAAAAATGACTTGTTGATTTTGCATCTTATTATGAAAATCCAATAAACATATCCTTGGCTATAGTCTGAATACTGTAACTTTATGTAGTGACATAAGTAGGATCAAGTTAACAATATATAGGCTAAATGGTCTAATAAATATATGGATGAAATTGGGTGTCTCATCCTGGTAACACTTTGGATGCGGCCCAGTCTGTAGTTATTACAAGAAGTTGTAAAGTGCTATAGACGATGTGATCCATAAATCGTTCATGTTGAGACATGTGAATGGGGGCATCAGAATGAGTTTGCATATAGACTGGACCACGAAAATAGTCACTTTTCTTTATAATGACTGTTTACTGTTAAAACTAACTATTTCATTTATCAAATAACCTAGGTTAACTCAATCTTAATCCTGAGCTAGCTATGAACTCCTGTTTGTTTGGGATTATCCTTTGATCTGCAAACGATGAGAGTAGTCCAACAACACTGCTCAATAAGCTTCCCATTTTGGGGATAAGACCGAATGAATAGCTGGGGACATAGCCTTGCAAGATGGAATTCACTCCTACCCAATTTAGGGTTAGCAGATAGGTTGTTCTCGTGGTACTAATTCCAGGTCTTGAACAATCCGGGCCCCGCCTTCTCATGATAGAGAAAAGGATTTGATTAAGAGAGATTATGAATCAGAATTGTTCATTAGAGGGTCAGTAGGAACTTAATGAACAAGATGTATTCACAGGGATAAAACAGTAATTTTGACCTAGCTGTGATTACGAACTTTGGGGTTGATGCCCTAAATTCTCGTGTCCTGTAGTTTGTACGAACGCTTGTGTTGTATAATATATGATATTTACCTCACATCTTGATTTTGTTCAGTTGTATGTTTTATTTGCTTAACCACAAACCAATAAACATAAAATCTCTGGTTATCTGTATGTAACTTAAGCATGTATGTGGTGACATACAAGTGGATCATGTCTTGAGTAATAACCAAAATGGTTTGTAGTATATGGATATAGGAGGGAAATCTTGTCTTGGTAACACTACGGATGCGGCCCGCTTTGTGGAATGGTCACAAATGTTATGACTTGTCACAGATGATTTGATCCTGATCATTCATGTAGAGGATGCGAGCGGGGGCGTCCTATACAAAGAGATTGTATAAGACTTGACCACGAAATGTTAACGTCTCGTTATATAACATCGTTCATGATAGAGATTTCACTTCACTAGGATGACTATAGGTAACATGACCTCAATCCTAAGTGAGTTGGGAACTCCTACCATTGAGGGCGATCCTTTGATTTTTATGGGTGCTAATGGCCAGGTCGCCGATTCAAACCTACCATTTTGGGGACTCTTCTATTTGGGAGCTGGGAACTTAACTACACAAGATGGAATTCACTCTTTCCTCGAGGCAGGGGCAAGTAGATAGATAGCTCCCTTAAGGGTTGATTCCAGGGCTTGAACGATGTGACGCCACACACCTTCTCTTGGCCCGAGAGGTGTTCACACATAGTTGGACTATGGTGTATTGTTCATTAGAGGAATCAGTGGTACTTAAGGAGTGAGATGCTATAGGGGCAAAATGGTAAATTGGCCCAACTGTATTAACGAGCATCTGTGAAGGGTCATCGTACTCATGATTGGTTATATCCGATGGACACATAAATATATATGTGGTAAGAAGAGTTCAACTGTTGGTCTTTAGTAGAATGTCTGACAGTTAACGGATGGTGGATCTCGTGGCTAAAGAGTTTAGTCAGCTATTCCTGGACTGTTGGAACTTCGAGCCACAAGTCCATTAGGTCCTCTATGTAGCTTGGATAAAGTCGAGAATCAGTATTTGGGTCAATTTAAAATGTTCAAATTGACAAGAGGGAGTTCGATTATATATGATATAATTAGACTGGTTAATTATATATGATATAATTGGCTAAATGTATGAGATGCATTACTTTTAGAGGAAATTAGATATAAATATGATTTATATCAAGTGTAGGAGAAATTATTATAGTACATATGTGATATCAAACTATAGGGTAAGAATATAATATGATTATATTCATTAATTATTAAATTGGTTAATTATGAGATAATTGGCCGTTTTATTCTCCTCAATCGTGCGTTAGTGGGAGCATCCGCATTCGGCTATGGTAACCGATGAATAAAATGAAAATTGTTTTCATTTGACAAAAAATTCGAAAATTCGCAATCGGTGTGGAAACATAAACGATCGCCTAGCTTGAGAGCCTATACGATAAAGTCTCATCGTCTAAACGATCGCACACCAGCACCTAAACGATCGTACGCCTTTCCCTAAACGATTGCTTAGCTTTCCTAAACGATCGCATAGCGTGCCGCGTTTTCTAAACGATCGTCTACCTTTTATTAAACGATCGCTTAGTAAATCCTACACCATCGTGTAGCTTTGTCTAAACGATAAGTATCCCTGCTAAACGATAGCTCTTTATCTCCCACTTGCTTATCGTTCACATGATCTGTCTTTTCTCTTATCTCTACCAAATTCACCAAAAACTACACTTTGAATTCTCACTCCGAGAATACCAAGGGCTCCAACTAGTGGTGTCATCCCCGCTGTTCACTTGTTTGTGCTTGTTCGAGTTGCTGCTGTTCGTGTAGATGATCGTGCTGCCACGGCCAACTAATTTGCTAGGCAATAGAGTTCGCGTAGAGGTTCTTCCGCTGCTTCTGAGTTTAACGTTTAAAGAAAGCCTTCAACTGGTATGAGAATTCTTTCCCTTGTGGTTTATTGTTCGAAGCATGCTGTTAATTAGTGTTAATTTGCATAACTGTCTATTGGAATGTATTTGTTGTATATTGGTTAGAATGAAATCGAAAATATCCGAACGCGCTCATGGATACTCTTTGTTAAGATTTATTTCACGAACAACCTGTAAAGCATCGACTTACTGATTATGGTTATAAAATGGACATAATATATCTACAGTGAAGGGATTTCAACTATGGGATATAGTGGAGTGTCCCATTAGTTAAAGAATGGGGGTTATATCAGATTAATGAGTTTAGCAGATTAATCTCGAATTGTTGGAGCCCATGATTTGTAGGTCCGCACGGTCCCCCTTTTAGCTCGTAAATGGTTAAGATTTAGAGTAGCTTGAGAAATTAATTTGAAACGTTCAAATAAACGGATTAGGAGAATATATATTTAAATATTATTTAAATATATGAAGTTGATTATTGTGCAAAAATTAATTTAATATTTGATATTAAATTAATTTTAGAAAATTATTTTTTAGTTTTAAAAATCAAAATGGTTTTTGAAATCAAATTTTGGTTTTAAAGAAAAATTGGAAAATTAGATTACATGCACAAAATGGAAATGTGAGATTTTCCATTATCATCTTCTCCATGCTCACACAAAGCTCACTTTCTCTTCTTCATTTAACTCCAAGCATGAGCTGCAAGCCATGCATATCCCTTCTTTATATGTTCATCTGCAATAAATAAAGAAGAATGAAGTGCTTTGAGGACATGCATTACACAGAAATTTTGAGAGAAAATTTCAGCTGGAAGAAAGGATTCTTCGGAAGTGTGCTGTTGTGAGCTTTTCTCTGTTTTACATTGCTCCAAGTTGTTCTTGAGTCCCATAACTCGATTTAAAGATTCAAGAGGATAGTGGGGAAGATATTGAGGTGGTTCACGGTGATCTTTGGTGAAGACTGCTGCTGTTTGATCAAGTTCTTGAAGAGTTCTACAAAGGTATGATCCAAAACCCTCTTACTTAGATGAGCATGCATGCTTTAATCTCTGCCAAAATTAGTGAATTTGAATGCTTATGGATCCTTGATACTTCCGCTGCATGTTATCTTACTCTAACAATCATTACCAGTACATTAAGACAAATTATATGAATCATCAGCAGAGCTTGCTATGCAACTCTGTTGACAGCCATGAAACTTATATGTTGGAATGCTCGAGGATTGGGGAATCTGAGAGCATTCCTGAAGGGAATCGAATTCCCACAGAAGCATGCAATCACCTTGCATTTGGTTATTCCATTTAAAAGAAACAAAATCACAACAATCCATACAAAGAACAAGGAAGAATAATCATCATATTCAACATGCTATTGAAGATAGAGAAAAGGCAAAACATAGCTCACCTCTGTTGAATCTCAAACTTCTCAAAAAATCCTCTTTCTTTGATTACGAACACCACTTCACGATCAAGGACACCACCGTAAGAATAACCTTGTTATTCTCTAGGATTCCAAGGATTGGATCAGTGGTCTCCAACACTTGGAAGAGGAAGAGTTAGAGGGAAATTGATGAGAGAGTAGAGAGGATTTTAGTGGGAGGCTAGGTATTTTTACATAATGAAATCCTTGCCCTAAATGGGCTATAAGGATATATTTATATGGAGATGGTTAACCCATTCTCCAAGTATTTTCTTTTATACCCTTAGTGCTAATTAATTAAATAACCCTTATTTAATTAATTGACACACTAATTAATTAAATATATATTAAATAGGATTTAATATATGGTTATTTAATTAACATATAAACATAACATATTTATATGTATCCACCACTCTAACATTATGATTAATTCATTAATTCTTCATGAATCTAATTCACTTGTAATTAATGTTTTAATCTTATTCAAATATTTCTCTCTTACACAATTTGGATTATAGATCACATCTATAATTAACCATTATATATTACCTCAATTGATTTGAAAAATTTAAATCATTCCTCATCCTTTAGCAAGCTAATAAGGGGACCTTATGGACCTATAGATTAGAAGCTCCAATGATATAGGATTAATTAATTAAACTCTTTAATTAAATTAATCAATATTCATTAACTACTAATCACTTCACTAAAGACCAATAGTTGCACTCTTCGCATTGCAGATATATTTTTGTGTCCATGGATATAACAAATCAATGGTGAGCCGACCCTTCACAAATCACTCATAACTACAGCTGGGTCAAATTATCGTTTTATCCCTACAGTTACATCTAACTTCTTTAGTACTACTAATTCCTCTAATGAACAAACAGTTAATAGTCCAACTATAAACTAACACTCATTGGGCCAGTGAGAGGTTGAGGTCTCATTATTCAAGACTCGGAATCAGTTATTAAGGGAGCAATTTATCTACTTTTTCTAAGATCGAAAATGAGTGAATTTCATCTTGTGTAGTTGTATTCCCAGTTCCTTACTCGGACAAATATCCAAAATGGTAGGCTTGTTGAGTTAGCTAACATAGCTACTTTCACCCGTAGATCAAAGGATTGTCCTAATAAAAAAGAGTTCACAACTCATTCAGGATGGTCAAATCATATATGATCATCCTAGTGAAATGTAAGTCTCTTCTAGTAATGGTGTTATATAGAGAGACTATTTATTTCGTGGTCCGGTCTTATACAAACTCTTTGTATAGAATACCCCCGCTCACATATCTCCACATGAACGATCGGGATCAAATCATTTGTAGCACTTTATAATAATTATAACAACTACAAAGCGAACTGTATTTGTAGTGTCACCAAGATATGGTACCCAATCTTATCCATCTACTATAGATCATTTAGGTTATTACTTAAACATGATCTACCTGTATGTCAACCATACACATGTTTTAAGTTACATGAAATAATCTTTTATCTTAGTTTATTGGATTGAATTAATGAAGTCTAATTGTTAATAAAATACATCTTATTTTATTAAATATATGATTTGTATTTACAAACTATAAGATACATGAGATTTAGGACACCAAATCCAACAATCTTCCACTTATCCTAAAGTAAGTGGGTTGTATAGTATCAAATACAATACAATAAGCTAGAACATACAATATACCCAATAACATCTCCCATTTGCCCTAGATTATATGACTTATATCTCGTAGACCCATGCTTTCTAGGTGGCCCTAAAAAACTTTAGCCGTGAGAGCCTTTATAAATGGATTAGCAACATTGTGCCCCGAGGCAATTTGTGTGACGATCACATCTCTCCGTTGCACAATTTCCCTAATGAGATGATACTTGCACTCAATGTGTTTTCTTCGTTTGTGACTTCGAGGCTCCTTAGAGTTTGGCACGCATCACTATCACAGTAAAGGGTGATGGGCAAGTTCATATTTTGAACGAATTTTAGATCCGTCAGAAAATTCTTGAGCCAAATAGCTTCTTTAGTAGTTTCACAAGCAACTACATATTCTACCTCCATCATAGAATCCGCAATACATCATTGCTTAATGTTGCGCCATACTATAGCTCCTCCATTCAGAGTGCACACTGATCCTAATGTGGATTTCCTAGAATCCTTATTAGTTTGAAAATCAGAATCAGCGTATCTTGTAAGGATCAAATCCTTAGCACCGTACACAAGCATATAGTTTCTCATTATCCTAAGATACTTAAGAATAGCTTTAATCATTGTCCAGTGATCAAATCCTGGATTGGATTGATGTCTGCTGACCATTCCTACTACATGGCAGATGTCGGGCCTAGTACACAATATGACATACATAAGGCTACCTACCGTAGATGCATAAGGAATCCACCTCATTTCCTCAACTTCTTGAGGTGTCTTAGGACACTGTTCCTTAGACAACATAATTCCATACCTAAAAGGTAGTAAACCTTTTTTGGAATTTAACATCAAATATTTAACAAGCATTTTTTCAATATACGATGCTTGAGACAAGGCTAAAGATTTTTTCTTACGATCGCTAATGATTTGGATCCCTAGAACAAATTGTGCTTCAGCTCTTTCATTTGGAATTGAGCAACCAACCATTTCTTAATTTTGGTCAAAAACCTACAACTCTCACTGAGTAGGATATCAACCACATACAACACCAAGAATGCTATTGAACCATTAATGATCTTCCTATAAACACAAGGTTCATCAACATTTTAATTGAAGCCATAGGTTTTAACTGTAGCGTCAAACCTTATGTTCCAAGATCGAGATGCTTGTTTCAATCCATAGATGGACTAATTTAGCTTGCTTGCAAACCTTTTTCTCTTGACCTTGTTAAGTGAATCTTTTGATTGAGACATGTAAATTGTCTCCTCAAGTTTACCATCCAAAAAGGAAGTCTTGACATCCATTTGCCATATTTCATAGTCATAATATATGGCAATGGACAAGAGAATCTAAATAGATTTATCATAGCAACAGGCGAGAAGGTTTTCTCATAGTCCATCCCCTCAACCTAGGTATAACCTTTTGTACTAATCTAGCCTCAAAGGTTTACACCTTTCCCTCAACACCTCTTTTTCTCTTGTAGATCCACTTACAACCTATAGGTTTTACTCTATCAAGTTAATCTACAAGTTCCCAAACAAAATTTGAGTACATAGACTCCATTTCTTGATTCATGTATTTAATCCATTCATCCTTGTCGACATCAATTATTACCTGCTTGTAAGTCAATGGATCCTCAATGTTATCATCTTGTATGATACTTTGAGTTTCAGTTAAACCCAAATAGCGAATGGGTTAGGTTTTAACCCTCCCACTACGTCGAAGCTCTCTCAACTCTTGAGTAGGATATGATTGATGCGATGAAGCAATATCAACAACTCTTGTTGAAGCGTTTCCTTTTTCAATAGCTCTTGCTAAAGTTTTAATAGTTTCTTTGATGAGTACATTTAATACGATTTTACTCCTTGATTTATGCTCTATAATGTGATCTTCCTTTAAGAAAGTTGCATTTGTCGATACAAACACTTTATTCTCTTTTGGATTGTAAAAGAGGCCACCTCTCGTTTCTTTGGAGTAGCCTACGAAGAGGCCAAATTTTAAACATGGTTCCAACTTCTTCGGATTTTCCACAAGCACATGTGCTGGACATCTCTAAATTCTGAGATGTCGTAAACTACTTTTACGGCCTCTCTATAATTCAAAAGGCATTTCAGAAACACTCTTTGATGGAACTTGGTTCAAAAGGTATTGTTACATAATCGACAATTAAAGAATACAAAAACGTAAAAAGTATCAATACACAGATATACGTGGTTCATTAACGGTGTGTTAGCTACGACGCGGGACAGAGGAGGAACAATATTATTAGAGAGAATGTTTTCTGAATACAGCAAAAGCGACGTCTCTAAGGGTTAGAGAGTTTAGAGAGTTTATATAGCGCACTATTCTAAACCCTAGGGATATAATCGTAAATAACTACAAATAAGTAAATATGCTAAATACGAATTCTGAATAGGTTTCGAGGGTGTTGCCCTCGAACCTCCACCAGGACGCATCGCCCCTGGACCCCACCTCGCTGATCGGGCAGCAAGACCTCCGTACTTGGTTGTTCGAAGCACCAACAAACAAATTCAAGGCATTCCAACAGGTATGTTGCAGTCTCCATTGCATAACCCCAGAACGAGATTGGTAGAGACTCATAACTCATCATGGACCAAACCATGTCTAATAGGGTTCTGTTTCTCTTCTCCGATACACCGTTTCGTTGAGATGTACTGGGCGTTGAGAATTGAGATGTGATTCCATGTTCTATCATATAGTTATGGAATCCTATATCCATGTACTCTTCATCTTGATCTGAACGAAGTGTTTTTATCCTTTTACCCAATAATTTTTCAACTTTAGCCTTATACTCATTGAACTTTTCAAGTGTATCAGACTTATGTTGCATTGGGTAAACATACCCATATCTAGAATAATCGTTAGTAAAAGTGACGAAGTATTCAAAACATCTTATTGCTTTAACATTCACCGGACCACAAAATAAAGGAACTCGAAAAGAAGAAAACCTTGAGAGGAAGCAAGAATGTCCCAGTTCCCATTTTTCATTAAATGTAAGTTTTTACAATAAATAAAGAATAAGATATACATTTACATAAATTACAGCGTGCTTTAACAAAATAAATACTTAGATTTTCCGAAACCTATACCTTTGAAAACTTTCTTCAATCCCTTGAACAGTATACGAACACTACTATAATAGTTTCCTCGGTATTCTTAGGCAGAGAACCTAAGAGTGGTGGGCTCTGACTATTTTGGGATGAGGGAATTCGATTTGAGTAGAGAGGATGAAGAGTTGAGAACGTTCACCAAAAACTTAAAACCCACGGAACAATTTCTGTCTTTATCACAATGTATGTCTCACAAAGAAGAAGAAGAAGAAGACCCTTTCCTATCTATAATTAAATAATCCATACATCCATTTACGTGAGTGGAGAGAAAAGAGGGGAAGAGAGTTGTAACTCCCTCCCTCATTTAAAAATAACATTAATATATATATATATATATAATTATATGTTATATCAAATATAATATATAACCTATAGTTTTAATATTGTACACATACAATATAACCTATAGTTTCTTTTCTCTCCCATATGACATTTACTATAAATCACATTTATATTAAATTTAACAATTATGAATCCATTTCACATAATTAATATTTGAATCATATTCAAATATTTATTTCCTCTCATTAATACTATAATGTATCAAATACATTATAATAATTATATCACATATAATTAAAATAACTTAATTATATCATATATAATTAAATCCCTCTTTTAATTTGAACAATTCAAATAAATCCAAAAACTAATTTTCATTTAATCCTATTGAGCTACCAAGAGGACCTTATGGACTTGTAGCTTGAAGCTCCAACAGTGCATGAATAATTAATCAAACTCTTAAATTAAATTATTCACCATCCGTTAAATATCAGGCACTCCACTAAAGACCAACAGCTGCACTCTTCACACTACAAATATATTTCTGTGTCCATTGGATATAACCAATCAACAGTACAATGACCCTTCAAAATTGTTCGTAAGTACAACTAGGCCAAAATTTCCGTTTTGCCTCTGTAGTTAAATCTAACTTCTTAAGTACCACTGATCCCTTTTAATGAACAACAGATCATAGTCCAACTATGACTAAACTTCTCTCGGGTCAGGAGAAGGTGTGGTGCAACATTGTTCAAACCCCAGAATTAGCCTTTAAGGGAGCAGTTTATCTACTTACCTCTACCTCGAGGAAGGAGTGAATTCCTTCTTGTGTAGCTGTGTTCCCAGCTCCCCAATCAGACGAATCTCCAAAATGGTAGGCTTGTTGAGTTGGTGATCTAGCCATTCTCAGATTGCCATTATCACCCATACAAATAAAAAAACTGCCCTCATAAGGAGGAGTTCACAACTCACTCGAGATTCAGGTCATGTTACCTATGGTCATCCTGGTGAAATGTAAGTGTCTATTATGAACGCGGTTATATAATGAGACTAAATATTTCGTGGTCTGGTCTTATACAAATTCCTTTGTATAGAACATCCTTACTCATATAGTACATGAATGATCGGGATCAAATCATTTGTAGCACTTTACAACAATTGTAACACGTACAAAACGAGTCATACTCGTAGTGTCACCAGGATAAGGTACCCAACCTCATCCATCTACTACAAACCATTTAGATTATCACTTAAACATGATCCATCCGTATGTCTTTACATACAGTTTATTGTTACAAGATAACCTTGGATGTTAGTTTATTGGTTTGTGGTTAATGCAACTAAAATATGGAATAAAATATCATATGTTTTATTAAATAGACAATGAGTTTAAATAAAATATCATATATTTTATTAAATAAACAATGAGTTTGTTCAATACATTTACAAACTATAGGACCCTACGAGATTTAAGCATCAACCTTAACAATCTCCCACTTGACCGAAAGCTAGTGAGGTGTATAATATAGTCAAAATACAATGTACACAAATAATAAACTAGGGCATAATACGCGTCTAGTACAAATCTCCCACTTGCCCTAGTCTAGACGTGGCTTGTCCCATAGACCCCTACTTCTTAGGTGATCCTCAAACACCTTAGCCGTGAGGGCCTTTGTAAACAGACCAACTGTTGGATCGACACCATCATGCAGCGGAAGAAATCAGGATCCATAAGCATTCTAATTCATTAATTTTGGTTGAAAAGAAACATGCTAAAAACAAAGTCTAATGGGTTTCAAGAACATACCTTGGCCGAACCAACGAAATCTCCATTTTTCAGTTGCAAAATCCTCTGAATCTTTGCGTAGATCACCACAAGATCTTCCCTACTATTCTCTTCATGCTCTAGATTGAGTTGTGAGACTCAAAATAAGCTGAAATCAAAAGGAATATGGAGAAAGCTCACTGAACTAACCCATTGAATAATACTTTCTTCATCCGAATTTTTTAGCAAAAATTCAGTCGATTCAACACTCATTCTTCACTCCAGTCTCTTCAATATATTGCAGACTATCATGCAAAGAGATGTGCTGCATGGGATGTAGCTCATGCTTGGAGTAAACCAAGAGAAGAGGTGGTGGGTTCCTTGCGAGCAAGTTGAAGATGAACTTGAAAAACTCATTTTTCAAGTTTTGTGTAATTTTTCAATTTCCAAAAATTTATTTTGATTTTAAAATCATATTTTATTTCTAAAATCAAAATTTATTANTTTATTTTGATTTTAAAATCATATTTTATTTCTAAAATCAAAATTTATTAATTTTAAAAATTAATTTCATAAATTAATTTTACAATTAATAAATATTTATTTAAATAATTCTAATTAATTTAATATCCAATATTAAATTAATTTTTACACAAATTAATCTTCATATATTTAAATCATACTTAAATATATTTTCTCCAATTTCGTTTGATTCTAATTTGAACGTTTCAAATTAACTTATCACGCTACTCTAGAGCTAATCTATTTCAGAGCTAGTAGGGGACCTCATGGACCTACAGATCATGGGCTCCAACGATCCGAGATTAATTGGCTAAACTCATTAGATCGATCAAACCCCTATTCGTTAACTAATGGTCCACTCCACTAAAGCCCATAGTTGAACTCCCCTCACTGTAGATATATTATGTCCACTCGATATAATCATGATTAGTAAGTTAACCTTTCACAGGTTGTTCGTAATAACGGGTAGGTCAAATCTCTGTTTTACCCCCGAAATTATCTCTTGTTCTTTAAGTCCCCACTGATATTCTAATGAACAAATGTTTTGTGATCCAATCACAAAACCGAGTCCCTCTCATGCCAATTGAGAGGGCGAGATCCTTTGTTAAAGCCTCATAATCAGCACTTAAGGAAACAACCTCTCTACTATCCCTAAAGCAGATAGGAGTGAATTCCCTCTTGCACCCTATGTCCCCAACTATCTATCCAGACTTACCCCTGAAATGACAGTTATATTGAGTCGGCATTGTTGAGCCAACCCTCACCTATGCAAATCTAAGGGCAGTCCCAGATAAACAGGAGTTCATAGTTAGCTTAGGATTAAAGTCAAGTTACCTAGGTCATCGCTTTGAAATAGTCAGTCTTAAACAGTAAACAATGTTATAAAGTAAGAGTGACTCATTTCGTGGTCCGATCTTGTACAATTTTTTTTGCACAAGGACATCCCCACCCCTCATGTCCAACATGAACGAATTAGGATCACTTTGTTTGTAGCACTTTACAACTTCTTGTAATGACTACAGAGTAGACCGTATCCAATAGTGTTACTAGAATAAGGTACCCAACCTTATCCATGTACTATAGATCATTTTGACTATTTACTCGAACCTGATCCACCTTTATGTCTCCACATAAAGTCCAAGTACTCATCCAATAGTCAAGGGACTTTTAGGTTTATTGGATTTCTATGCAAGTAATAGATCTATTCAATAACACCTTTATTGAATTTTCAAAATAAGCTCCATTGTTTACATACCATGAGTTTTAAGACATAAAACCCAACACCAGCAACGTTGTATTCCAAAGCTATCTGCGTGACAATCACATCTCCTCGATGCACAATCTCTCGGATGAGATGATATTTTTGCTTTATATGCTTCCCGCGTTTGTGACTCCTAGGCTCTTGGGAATTTGCCACAGCACCACTATTATCACAATAAAGTGTGATGGGCTTTGACATATCTAGAACAACTTCCATATCAGTAAAAAAATTTCTTGAGCCAAACAACTTCCTTAGCAGCTTCACAAGCCGCTACATACTCAGCCTCCATAGCGGAGTTAGCAATGCACCCTTGCTTGGTACTTCTCCATACTACTGCCCCTCCATTAAGAGTGAACACTAATCCTGGTGTGGATTTCCTAGAATCCTTATCAGTCTGAAAATCAGAGTCAGTGTATCTCGTAAGGATCAAATCCTTAGAACCATACATGAGTATATAGTCCCTCGTTCTCTGTATATACTTGAGGATATTTTTAACAGTGGTCCAGTGATCTAATCCTGGATTAGATTGATATCTACTGACTATCCCCACTGCATAACAGATTTCAGGTCATGTACATAATATTACATACATCAAGCTACCCACAACCGATGCATAAGGGATCCGTCCCATCTCCTCAACCATTTGAAGTGTTTTAGGACATTGTTCCTTAGATAACATCACTTCACGCCTGAAAGGCAATAAACCCCTCTTGGAGTTCTGTATCGAATATTTGACAAGTATCTTGTCAATATACGATGCTTGAGATAGAGTTATCATTTAGTTCTTTTGATCTCTAAAGATCTAAATACCCAGAACAAACTGAGCCTCTCCCAAATCTTTCATTTGGAATTAGGTTGCTAGCCAGTTCTTAACTTCAGTCAGTAAACCTACATCATTCCCAATGGGTAGGATATCATCTACATATAACACTAGAAAAACTACTGAACTATTGATAATCTTCTTGTACACACAAGGCTCATCAACGTTTTGATAAAAGCCATAAAATTTGATCGCAATATCAAACCTTATGCTCCAAGATCGAGAAGCTTGCTTCAGTCCATAAATGGACCGATTGAGCTTTCAAACCTTTTGTTTTTGACCTTGGGTTATGAATCCCTCAGGCTACTCCATGTAAATGATATCTTCAAGATTCCCATTCAAAAAGGCAGTCTTGACATCTACTTGCCAAATCTCATAGTCAAAATATGAGGCAATGGACAAGAGTATTCTAATAGATTTAAGCATGGCAACAGGTGAGAAAGTCTCCTCATAGTCAACTCTCTTTACCTGAGTATAACCCTCAGCCACCAATCTAGCCTTAAAGGTTTGCACCTTCCCATCAACACCTCGTTTCCTCTTGTAGATCCATTTACAACCTATAGGTTTAACCCCATCAGGTTGATCTACAAGATCCCATATGGAATTGAAGTACATAGACTCCATTTCGAGATCCATCGCTTTGATCCATTCATCTTTATCAATATCCTCATTGCCTTCTTGTAGGACAATGGATCCTCAATTTCCCCATCAGCTACCATAGCCAGGATTTCTATTAAACCCATACAGTGAACAAGTGGGTTCACAACCTTCCCACTATGTCGAGGTTCCCTCAACACTTGAGGTGGATTTGACCGACTAGATGGTCCTACTTCAACAACTCTTGTTGAGCTACTAGGTTCTTCACTAACTCTTGTTGAAGATTCAATAGTTTCTTTGGAAATTTCATTCAACACAATCTTACTTTTGGGTTTGTGCTCCCTTATGTGGCCTTCTTCAAGAAAAGTAGTATTTGTCGAAAAAAAGATTTTGTTTTCTTTAGGATCAAAAAAGTAACCACCTCTCGTTCCTTTGCGGTAGCCTACAAATAGGCACAATCTTGAACGTGGTTCCAATTTCTTAGGATTAGCCTTAAGCACATATGCTGGGCAACCCCTGATTCTGAAATGACGTAAACTAGCTTTACGACCATTCCATAACTCCAAAGGTGTTCTAGTAACACTCTTGGATGGAACACAATTCAAGATGTATGCTATAGTCTCTACTGCATAACCCTAAAACGAGTTAGGTAAGCAAGGGTAACTCATCATAGATTGAACTATGTCCAACAGGGTTTGATTTCTCCTTTCTGATACACCATTTTGCTAAGGTGTACTAGGTGCTGAGAGTTGGGATGTTATTCCATGTTCTATCAAATAGTTCTGGAATGTTAATTCCATAAACTCTCCACCTCGATCAGATCGAAATGTTTTAATCGTTCTGTTTAATGCATTTTCAACTTTAGCCTTGAATTCTTTGAACTTTTCAAAAGATTCTAACTTATGTTGCATTAAATAAACATACCCATATCTTGAATAACCATCAGTAAAGGTGATGAAATATTCATAACTTCCCCTAGCTTTTACATTCATCGGACCACAGAGGTCTGAATGTACTAGCTCAAAAGGTCTTTTGGCCCTGTGACCTTTTCCAGTAAAAGGTTTCTTAGTCATCTTGCCTTTAAGGCATGACTCACACACAAGTAAATAATTTTCTTCTAACTCGCTTAGAAGTCCATTCTTCACCAATCTCTCAATCCTATTGAGATTGATGTGTCATAGTCTTAGGTGCCAAAGTTGGGCATGCTACTGCAGTCTTAAGCATTTCTGTGTCATGGAGGGCGTTAGTTGCTAACAGTTTTAGCAGATAAAGATTATTTTCCAGTTTTGCATAACCAATATCAACATCATTCTTAGAAATAAAGTTGATATTATATGAACATTTAAGCAAAAACTTTACAGATTCAAGGTTCTTTTTTAAATCAGGAACTACATAAACATCTTCTAAAATAAGAAATTTATTCTGTAAAGTCAACCGGAGACCTCCCACTGCCACAGTCGAGACGACATGTCCAGTTTCAACCTGCATCATCATCTTACCAGCATATAATTGCTGTCAGGAACTAATTTTTGAAATGAAGAACAAACATGGTTAGTGGCCCTATAGTTTATAATCCAGGCAGAATCATTATTCTCCACTAAGCAGGTTTCCAATACAAGTAAATCATATTTACCTAGCTTACCTTTCTTCTTTTCTGCCAAGTATTTGGGGCAGTTTCTCTTTCAATGACCATCTTGGTTGCAATGGAAACTCATTCCCTTTGCAGCCTTGATGGGTTTTCTACCCCTTTGAGCAGCAACTACAAGGTTAGCTTTCCCTATTCCACCCTTTTTCTTCTTCCACTTTTTGGTGTCGGAGGAAGAAGGTATAGACTTAGTCTCAGAGGTCGAACCTTTATAGAAATTCTTAGAAGATGAAGCAACATTTGCTTCATTCTTCTGTTCCTTGTGTTTCATCAAGGATTGGAAGGTCTGTAGCTCATTGAGCAAAGTGGTCAGATTGTAGTCAATCCTGTTCAAAACAGCATTGCTACAAAAATGAAGGAAACTTTCAGGTAAAGATTCCAATATGAAACTAACCTATCTGGCTTCATCGATGCTCGACCCATTCATCTCCGCCATGTTGAAGTGGATCATAATGTTGAAAACATGTTCCCGAACAGATGCCCTTTCTTGCATACAAGCATTGAAGATGTGTTTTAGAGCGTCATGCCTGAGCTGTGCGGACGATTGTCCGAACATTTCCCTCAGGGACTCCATGATCTCACGAGTTATGAGCATGAGCTCATACTTCTTGGCCAAGACTTCATTAAGACTAGCCAAGATATACACTCAGGCCTTTTCATTTGCCCGTGTCCAACACTTGTATGCTTCCTGAACATTTCGAGGAGCATTCTCCATCATGACAAAACAAAGATCATCGATGATCAGTATTATGTTGATTGTGTTTTCCCAATTGGTGTAAATTCTCTCCCTTTAATTTATCCGCGACAAGTAAATTTAAAGTAGCGGTAGCCATGTTAAAGAATTTGCTGAAAAAAGAATAAACTATTTAAATTTAGTTTATTTGCATTAAACCACTTATGACAACCAATCAGATTTTTAGCAAAATAGTCTAGTGTACCCTAAGTTACATCTATTGTGCAATGATGTTTTAGTGAGTCAGGACAAAAGTCACCACAGGGAGATCAAGTTTCGTTTCACTAAAATGAGACATGCTCAACCATTAGACAGAAGCAACACCTTGTCGCTGTAACTTAGGGTACACGAGACTATTTTGCTAAATTGTTTGGTCCAGAATTTGTTAACATCCTTAAAAATTCTTGTAAGTATAACCCCTCATTTTAGGTTATAGAGTTCTGCCCCAATGAGCCAACTGTAGGAAAAAATCGATTGGGATATAAAACTAAAGCAACCCTATCCATTCATTGGAGATTGAATAAAGCGTCATGCAATACTCTATCATTTAGGGGGACACCCAAGATGCCACGAGGCGATGCATGAAAATTTATTTAACCTAATGAGAGAGACCGAGGGATGTGCTGTCACATGTCCCTCTCCCACTTACTATAAACACTCTCTCCATTCACCTTGTTATTGACCTATCGAAATTCCACCCGTAGGAGGACACCCATGGTGCCTGGAGGCCGAGAGTAGATCTCACGGTGTGAATTTATAAGGAGAAATGTGTAGAAGATAAAATGAAGTATCATATACCCCATTTTTTCTCCCACTGAGTGTTTTACTCAGGGTTAATTAACTTAGACAAAATCTGGCTACTGATTTTATCTAAGTGTTTATTTAATTTGCTAAAAAACAACGTTTGTCTTTAATAATTAAACAATTTTGATTGAAGTCTCATTAAACTCTTTAATAGACTTTGATCAAACTTGCATGCATGTAACAAATCTATCTAATTCACCTTTCCAAGTAGGTTCCCAGGTAGGGGTGCAACATTTCCATCAACTTAAATATCCCAACCTAGCTAGAACCCACCTTAGCCAAAATGTCCCTTATGGATACATTTGTTACATATTTAATCTTTTATTAAGAATCAATTTAATCCTATTAAACTGATTAAAAGATTAAACTAAGATTTCTAATTTCATTAAAAATATGATCTTAGGTTTATCTCAATCGTGTTTAAAACAATTTTATAAAAATGATTATAACCTAAGGTTTGCATGCAACTCTTAAATATTGATTTTAATTCTAATTTCATTTAGTTATAACAGTTATAAATAAATGAAACAATTAAAACATCCATTGCATGCTTGACATACTTCAGTTAATCATAACATTTACAAATTAAATTAAGGTAATGTCATGCTCCATGCAATCTCCATTCATTACTAATATATATAACAATTATATAACTAGGTAATGAATCATACTATAGCATACTTTCCATACACTCATTCAACCAAATATTATAACAATTATAATATAAATGATGCATGGAAATTCTATAAATGCATGCATACATATACTACAACATTTATACTAAATGACATATGAGCATGCTTTATAATTTAAATCATGCATATACATATATTATAATACTTATAATATAAAATGATGCATGAATATAAATGCAAAACCTATGGTGGGTTTTAAAACTATATGATATACAATATGACATATAAGATAAAACATACATCAAGTGTATATTTAATACAAACAATTAATGGACCGGGATATGACACTTAAAAGGAAAATTAAAAGGCTAACTATTACATGAATAAGAGTCATCTAGTCCTAAACAGATGTACCAGGCATTGAACTGCTCGAACCGAACCACCACCAAGGAAGTCTCTACAGTGATTGTGTAGCAAACTAGTTGTAAGTGCTGAAGGATCTTGTAGTAAAAGCTACATGATCTTGTAGTAAAAGCTACACTATCTTATAGTAAAAGCTGCACGATCTTGTAGCAAAAGCTACACGGCCTTGTAGTAAAAGCTACACGATCTTATAGTAAAAGCTACCTTCCTCATCGAAGCAGTGCTCTAAATTTCTTCTTTGAAGCTCCCCCGGAAAAAGCACGAGCGACTCAAAAGATTGAATACTGACTCTATAGCAAAAATATGTCCAAAACAGGGGCCCAAATTTGTAAACGAAATAAAGCCTTAAAATTAAGTATCCTATCCCGAAACATCCATAAAAAAAGCCACATTCATATTAAAACCATTCATCGCATGAACTTTAAACAGAATGCAGAATAAGTAAAACCCACCAACACGCAAAAGACGATTAAAAAATGGAATTTGGGATCAGTAAACCAGCAACCTAGCTCTGATACCAATTGAAGGAACTCAAAAAGAAGAGAACCTTGAGTGGAAGTAATATCATCTTAATTCCCATTTTTTATTGAATGTAAGTTTTATAGTAAATAAAGAACAAGATATGCATTTACATAAATTGCAACATGCTTTAACAAAAGAAAAACTTAGGGTTTTACTTAGAACTAAGTTTTTCTAAATCATTTTGCATATCTTCAAAAGCTTCGAACAATTCATTATAAGAAAGAGGTTCTAGAATTACCTCATCATTTTGTTCATCCTCTTTGTCACTATGAGCCATGAAGCAAAAATTGGCCACTTCTTCATTATCACTCCCACTTTCGCTTTCATCACTATCATCCCAAGTAGCTTTCATTGCTTTCTTCTTGGATTT
>NC_052351.1:41604436-41636021 GCF_009727055.1 Benincasa hispida | reverse complement strand
AGTTCCTTCATGAGTAATTTTCTATTTATCAATATCTCTTTAGCGGTTTTGCAAATAGACACTCTTATTATACTCAACTTCATTCAAAGCACAAAATAAAGCAATTTATCTTTGGAATTTAAAGAGCATGCTTTCTTTTCATTTATTGATCATTCTTCCTTAGGTTTTATAGTGCTAACACCATCAACATCTTTTGTTGGAATTTTAAAAACCTTCCTCAACAATATCCCATAAATCATAATCAATAGAAAGCAAGAAAAATCTCATTCTATTTTCCAATAACTAATTAGTACATTAAAGAAAGGAGGCTTTGTAAATAGATTTGACTATCGGTAAAAAGATAAAACCTAAAGTTGTCATAGCTAAAAACAATTTAAGTTTATCAAGAAATAATATTTCAAGAAGAGCAACCCACTCTGATACCAACTGTTGGATCGATATGGCAACCCTAGGTAGGGAGTGAATAGGGTTTAATTAAACTTTTTTTCTAAATTAACCCAACTAAACTAATTAATACACTTTTTATAAATAATAAGAAAATTTCAATTTATGCAACAAATAGGATGACAAAAATGTGATAATTTAATTCTATTCAAAAAATTTTAGCAAAAAAATTAAAATAAAAAGAACAAAACTAAAAACAATACAATAAATTGCTTAAATTAATTACAAAAATAAAGAAAGAGTTAGAGAAGAAACACCGTAATTTTTATAGTGGTTCGGTCAAACTGACCTACTCCACTCCCCAAGCGCCTCTTGGGAAATTGAATTAAAACCTTTCTGATTCTTTCCATGGATTAGAGCCCAACCATTGCACCACACTCCTTTTACGGGTTCAAGAGAAAAACCCGATCCTTTCCACGGTTTAGGGTCAAATCGTTACAAATGTTGGAATTTTTGAAACACAATACAACTCTCACTAGAGTGGATTTACAAGTTTAAGCACTCAACAAGTTTATCCTCACAATACAATAACACTCTCTCAAGATAAGATGAAAAGAAAAATTGGGAACTTAGAGAGAGCAACAATGGAACTTTTGAGTTTTGGAGGATTATGAAATGTAAAATTTGTTGGTTTAAAATTGGAGAGGAAGATGTTTATATAGAGATGGAAAATTTTTTTAGAAATCACAATTAATTTGGACCATTGGATTTTTGGAAAAGAAAAATCAATGGTGGAGATTTTAAAACTAAACTGTCGTTAGATACAAACAAAATATAATATTAAATTTCTTTCTTTTGAAATTCATTTTCTTTTTAAAAATTAATCCAAAAAATAAAAAGACATACCATGTGAAAAACTACCGTTAGATACAAACATAAAATAATATTAAATTCATTTTCCTTTTAATTCATTTTCTTTTTAAATTTCATTCTCTTTAAAGTCAATCCAAAAATAAAAAACATACCATGTGTAAAAACTAGCCGTTAGCACAAACATAAAATAATATTTAATTTATTTTCCTTTTAAATTTCTTTTTTAATTTCAATTTTTTATTTTAAATCAAACAAAAAATCAAAAGTCCATCATATGTTAATCTCTTAATGATCCACTATTCAACCAATATGCTGCACATCTCTACATGCAAGTTCTGGTTATGCCATCATCCACCTCGATATTTTCTCTTCTCTATAGACTTGTTTCGGTCATATCGTCTTCGTTTTAGCTCCGATTTGAGTGATTCAAGAGGTGTTGGAATCGTTGTTCCAAGCTCTACGCTATGGACATATTAAAACACTAAGATTTTTAGTAATTAAAAATTAACTTTGTTATCATCAAAATATTGATTAATTAATTAATTTAAGATTAAGGGCCAAAAAATCAACATCTAGGACAAATTCTGGCTCTTCTTTTTCTAAGAATAATAGTGTTCCGATGAAAAAGGGTAGGGGAAAGGGAAGACTTTTACTTACCGCAAAGGCAAGACTAAAGTTGCAGATAAATGAAAATGTTTCTACTGCAACGAGGATGGGTACTGGAAAAGAAATTACCCAAAGTACCTTGCAAAAAAGAGAGTAGAGAAAGTAAAACAAGGAAACTAGTTCCTGAAGATTACTTGCAGAAGAAGAGATAATTCTCCAAGTTTTAAACATCAAAGATTATCTCAGCAAAATCAATGGGAGTTTCTTAAGTTATTATCCGGAGATAGATTCATTAGATAATGTACTTTTTGTTTTTAAAATAAAAAGAAATCTTATATCTATCTCTTATTAGAACAATTAAAAATATCCTTTGACATAAGTGAAGTGTTCATTAGCAAAAGAAGTATTTTTATTTGTTCTACGACAAAACAACTTATATGTTAAAACTAGCTAAAGCATAGGCCATTTTAAATATCGAGATTTTTAAAATGGCTTAAATGAAAAACAAAAGGCAAAATGTTTCTTCAAGTACATATCTTTGGCACTTAAGCCTTGACCACATTAATCTCAATGAGATTGAGAGACTGGTTAAAAGTGGTCACCAAAACTAGTTAGAAGACAATTGGTATTAGAGCCAAAGAACCCTTAGAGCTTGTGCATTTAGACCTTTATGGTTCGACGAATGTCAAAGCATGAGGAAGGTATGAATAATTCATCAAATGATTATTCTAGGTGTTATTATGCTTAAATAAACTCATCATAGGTCTTAAACACTTGAAACGTTCAAGGTGTATAAGACTGAAGTTAAGAACTTGTTAGGTAAAATATTTAAGACACAACTTGATAGAACATGGAATCTAGTCACAACTTTCTGCACCTGGCGCCTCAATAGAATGGTGTATCGAGAAGAAGAAACACGGTTGATTTATGAGCTATGCTCAGTTGCCTAAATTAGTTTTAGGGAAACTCAGTAGAGACTGCTATATACTTTTTGAACGTAGTTTCCATTAAGAGGATTTCTGAAACTCCATATGAGTTATGGAAAGGTCGTAAAAGTTTTTTATGACACGTAAAAGTTTTTTTATGTTATTTCAGATTTTGGGGGCGACCAACATATGTGTTGGTGCAAAACCCTAAGTAAATGGAACCCTGTTCAAAAGTATGCCTATTTGTAGGCTGCTCAAAAGATGAATTCTTCTTCCAAGAAAATAATGTATTTGTATCTACAAATGTTGCTTTTCTTGAAGAAGATCACATGAGAGAAAATCAATCATGTGATAAGCTAATATTGTGTTAAAGCTTCCACAGAAGTTACAGAAAATCACCAATTGTTGTTAATTTAGCTGGTCCTATAACAAAAGTTGTTAGAACCAGTAAGATGCATCTTTCTCAAGAGTTAAGAGTGTCTTGATGTAGTGAGAGGGTTGTGTGACAAACTACTCATAGCGAGAGTTTAGTCAAAACTCAAGCCACTAATATTTGATATTGACATAAAAAAACCAAAGGTTGTAAGTATGAGATGCCTTCTCCATTTATTGATAGTTAAGAAGCCCACTGTAGACTGATATGATTACAGTGATCCTCTCAGCTAAAGTATTTGAGGGTTACCTAGTGGGACTAGGACTACAAGATAGATAGAACTAGGGCAAGTGTGAGAAATATTGGGTATCTGATGCCCTAGTTTATTGTATTTATTCTCTCATTACTCAACATTGTACATATATTTGTATATATATGTAAAATTGATAACTTGTAGAAATACAAGTTATTGTGGCTCAAAAGTTGGAACAATTAGGGTATTTAATGATAAAATCTCATCATTTTTAGAGAAAACGCATGGAATTACTCGAACACTATCAAACTCATGCAAAAGAATGTTTATTGCTAAAATACTGCGGCACTAACGCATGATATTGCAGGATCAACAAAAGTCTAATGCATGATTAAGAAAAGTGTCGCAGGCAAAGTCTAAACGCATAGGGCATGCATCGGAGGGATTCAACGCAGGGAAGATTCATTGATTTAGGTTGTTTGTGTCAAATCACCACTTGCAAGCATGGACATCTGCAGCGGGTGGCGTTTGAAATGCATCTGAATGTTAGACGGCTGACCAGGGTATGAAATTTAATGTTGTCCATCATCAAGTTTGAGAAGATCGACGTCTATAAATAGAAGAAATCCCACCAGATGANAATCACCACTTACAAGCATGGGCATCTGCAACGGGTGGCGTCTGAAAAGCATCTGAGTGTTAGACGGCTGACCAGGGTATGAAATTTAATGTTGTCCATCATCAAGTTTGAGAAGATCGACGTCTATAAATAGAAGAAATCCCACCAGATGACAGAGCTTAGCTTAGCTTAAGTCTAGAATCTTAGATATTTTAGCTCATTACATAATCCTGAAACCGTAGAGCTGTGCTGTGGTGACGAGAAGAACAAGAGAGAAGAGAACCACCACCATCGTCGATCTAGAAGCGGAGGAAGCTGAGCTTGAGAGAGACATTTCTTCCAATTCTTCCACAAGTGGTTGTACATGAACTAGAATTGAGCCAAAAAGAACAAGAGATTGTACTCCGCGGCTTGACTTCTTTCATTTTATCTTACTTATCGCTTTCATCTTCTCATTTGATGAAGTATTGGTTTTGTAAAGACAATCAGTTTCTTTATAAATTCACATATTTGATCTATCATACTTTGCCACGTTTATTTCTTGTTTATGTTGAATGCATCTATAACTTCATGCAAAATTCCATTTCGAACGCTTAAGCCAACTAAATCAATTGGTAAAAGCAGCTTTAGCTTAAATTATTCGAGAGAATAAGTAAGCCAACATCAAGTTAGAAACGCTTAGTACATCTAGAGATAGATGCACTGGTGTTTCCTGTGTTTGACGCATACATCCTAGAGATAGGTATTGTATGATATTCACATTGAGAAGTGTTGAATAGAGTCTAATGCATAAATGAAGATAAACAAGTCATCTCATTCGCATCATATTCTTGTTCGTGTACATCTAACTTAGATCCATACATATCACTTGCATCAAACTCCATTTTCTACACGACCCCTTATCCTCTACTTGACCCTTTTATATCTTCTTACACACACACAACAGCTTAGTGTAAATAGCTCATTTCTACATACTCTTAGGATATTTCTACAACAGTTACAACGCAAGGTCTGCATTAGCTTTAATCTGAATCCCTGAGTTCGACCCTGGACTTACCAGGAACCTGAGTTGGATTTATACTTGGATCTGATTTAGGAAAACTTGAACGTCTATAGAGGAGTGTCATGTGTCCCGTTACACATCACTAATGCATCAACGCATCACTAATGCATCATAAACGCATCAACGCATCATTCATATTTACACTTATTTTTCCAATTACTTTATACAATACACTCCTAAGCTCGAATCACGAAATCAACGAACAAAAATCCACTGGAGTTTTAGTCTAAGTGGAAGTTTGTTGGGTTGTATGTCCTAAAACTCAAAATTTGTAATGTTAAACATATTTTATTATCAATAAATATGTTATTGACATTTATTAAATAAAACTGTTATTGAATATGTGAATTGCACTTGTAAAGTCTAAATCCAATAAACTAAAGATCCATAAGTATTATATGCATACATGAACTTTATATGGAGACACAAGAGTGGATCAAGTTTAGTAAATAGCCAAAATGGTCTATAGTATATGAATAAGGCTGGAGTATCTTATTCTGGTAACACTATTGGACGCGACCCACTCTGTAGTTGTTACAATTTGTTGTAAAATGCTATAAACGAAGTGATCCTGATTCGTTCATGTATTGACATGAGGAGCGGGGGCGTCCTATGCAATGAGTTTAAATAAGATCGGACCAAGAATTAAGTCATTCTTACTTTATAACATTGTTTACTGTTTAAGACTGACTATTTCAAAGCAATGACATAGGTAAATTAACTATAATCTTGAGCTAACTATGAACTCCTGTTTATTCCAGATTATCCCTAGATTTGCATGGGTGAGGGTTGGCTTAACAGTGTCAACTCGATAAGCCTCCAATTTCAGAAGTAAGGTCGGGTACATAGCTAGAAACATAGGATGCAAGACGGAATTCACTCCTACCAATTATTAGGGATAGCAGAGAGGTTGTTCCCTTAAGTGCTGACTCTGAGTCTTGAACAAGGGGTCCAACCCTCTCATTGGTCCGAGAGGGACTCGATTTAGTTATTGGATCACAAACTAATTGTTCAGTGAGACTTAAAGAGCAAGATGTAATCTCGGGGGTAAAACAACTTTTAACCCAGCCGTTATTACGAATAATCTGTCAAGGGTTTGTTGGGTTTTGTGTCCTAAAACTCGTGGTATGTAAACAATGGAGCTTATTCTGAAATTCAAAAAAGGTGCTATTGAATAGATCTATTACTTGAATAGAAATTCAATAAACCTAAAAGTCCCTTGACTATTGGATGAGTACTTGAACTTTATATGGTGACATAAAGGTGGATCAGGTTCGAGTAAATAGTCAAAATGATCTATTGTACATGGATAAGGTTGGGTACCTTATTCTGGTAATACTATTAGATACGACATGCTCTGTAGTTGTTACAAGGAGTTGTAAAGTGCTACAAACGAAGTGATACTAATTCGTTCATGTTGGACATGAGAAGTGAGGGTGTCCTTGTGCAAAAGAGTTTGTACAAGATCGGACCACGAAATGAGTCACTCTTACTTGATAACGCTGTTTACTGTTTAAGACTGACTATTTCAAAGCGATGACCTAGGTAACTTGACCTTAATCCTGAGCTAACTATGAACTCCTGTTTATCTAGGATTACCCTTAGATTTGCATAGGTGAGGGTTGGCTCAACAGCGCTGGCTCAATATGACTGCCATTTTCGGGGTATGACTGGATAGATAGTTGGGGACATAGGGTGCAAGAGGGAATTCACTCCTACCCGCTTTAGGGATAGTATAGAGGTTATTCCCTTTAGTGTTGATTTTGGGGCTTGAATAAGGGATCTCGCCCTCTCATTTGGTATGAGAGGGACTCGGTTTTGTGATTGGATGACAAAATAATTGTTCATTAGGGGATCAGTGGGGATTTAAGGAACAAGAGGTAATTTTGGGGAGTAAAACAGAGATTTGATCCAACCGTTATTACGAACAACCTGTGAAGGGTTAACTTACTAATCATGGTTATATTGAGTGGACATAATATATCTACAGTGAGAGGAGTTCAACTATGGGTTTTAGTGGAGTAACCTATTAGTTAACGAATGGGGGTTAGATCGGTCTAATGAGTTTAGCCGATCAATCTCGAAACATTGGAGTCCATGATCTGTAGGTCCATGAGGTCCTCCTACTAGCTCGGAAATGGAATAGCTCTAGAGTAGCATGATAAGTTAATTTGAAACGTTCAAATTGGAATCAAACGAAATTGGAGAAAATAAATTTAAATATGATTTAAATATATGAAGATGAAATTTTTGTAAAACTTAATTTAATATTGGATATTAAATTAATTAGAATTATTTTAAATTGTTTAAATTTTATTTATTAATTTTATTAGAAAATTAATTTATGAAATTAATTTTTTAAAATTATTAAATTTTGAATTTAGAAATAAAATATGATTTTAAAATCAATTTTGGATTTTAGGAAATTGAAAAAAATCACACAAACTTGAAAATGGATTTTTCAAGTCATCTTCAAAGTTGCTTACAAAGAACCACCACCTCTTCTTTGGTTTACTCCAAGCATGATATTGCATCTCATACAACACAATCTCTTTGATGATAGTCTGCAATATATTGAAGAGATTTGGGGAGTGAAGAAAGGTATGATGAACCGAATGGATTTTTGCTGAAAATTCGGATGAAGAAGGTGTTCCTTCAAATGGGTTGGTTCAGTGAGCTTTCTCCATATGTTCTTTGATTCCAGCTTATTTTGAGTCCCAATAACTCTATCTAGAGTACCAAAGCGTATAGTAGGAAAGATCTTGTGGTTGTCTACACAAGGAATTTAGAGGATTTTGCAGCTGAAAATGAAGATTTCGTTGGTTCGGCCAAGGTATGTTCATGAAACCCATTATACTCTGTTTTAGCATGTTTTCTTTTCAACTAAATTACTGAATTAGAATGCTTTTGGATCCTGATTTCTTCCGTTGCGTTCTGGTGGTTGATCCAATAATTGGTATCAGAGCATCTTATAAGCATTCAGTTCGTATTAATTCTGGTTTTGGTGGGTGTTTTGGTATGAAAAATTATGAAACTGCTGTAATGATATGGTTTTCTAGTTTTGGCCTTTATTTTCTCTTTGATTTCCCATTTAAATTTGTAATTTGCTTTTGTTTGATGAGCTTTAATGTCTTCCCAAGAGTCTGTAATTTTATTTGGAGTCATTAGAATTGAAATTAAGCTGTAATTCGAAAAACAAGCGAAGGGGCTGAGTTGTAGATTCCAGACGATCAGCCTCTGTTCATATCGTCGTTAAGCTTCAGTAGCTAAACGATCGTTTAGCTTCATGTGTTAGACGATATGAAGAAAAAGCTAAACGATCGTCTAGCTTCGGGCGTTAATCGTTTAGGTGTTGTGCGCTAGACGATCGTCTACCTCTAGAGCTAAGCGATGCGTTGTTTTGCTATGCGATGGCATTACACGATCATGTAGCTTCGAGTGGGAGCTAAGCGATGCGGCGAGAACCTATGTGATGGCGCAGAGTGATTGCTTGCATGATCGTTTACCTTTGATCCGGAGTTAAGCGATGTGGCGAAGAGCTATGCGATGGCACTGAGCGATCACTTACACGATCGTTTACTTTTGTTCGGGAGCTAAGCGATGCGGCGAAGAGCTATGAGATGGTGCTGAGCGATCGCTTACATGATTGTTTACCTATGAGTGGTAGTTGAGCGATGCATCGATTGCTATGTGATAGCACTAGGCGATCACTTATCTCGGGCTTGTGCTAAACGATCAAGACGCGGTGCTAAACGATGGAGCTATGCAATAGTGTTTGACACTAAGCGATCGTGTAGCATCCTCCGGTGCTAGACGATGACACTATACGATAGAAGGAAAACACTATACGATCGTGTAACTTTGTTAAACGATAGACGTTTTTTGCTAAACGATCAAGCAAGCGCTAAACGATCAAGCCCATCGCATGACGATGGTCGTCAATGCTAAACGATCTGACTTAGCGAGATTTTGGGTGAGAGCAAGATCAGAGGATTCGACCGATTCTCTTGAGGTTTGGTCCAGTTCAACTTCAAATGGTTTGTGGTTGGTTCGGTTCAGTCTTTGCTAGTCCGGTTTAAATGGTTTGGGTCCGGTTCAGGCAGTTTTGGAGCGGTTCGAACAGTGTTGAAGTTGTTTTTGTAATAAGTTAGGATTTTTCTTACTTACTTTTGACAAAACTAAAATCATATCAGTACGTGTTTAATTATTTATGCATTGGATGTATGTTATAATTAAATAAATCTTGTATGTGCATATAGTATGCCATTTAGATTTAAAATCCCACCATAGGAAGCATGCAACATGCATCAAAAGTATGTTGTAATTTGTTATAATATATAGTATGCATGTTAGGGTTTCTTGTATTTAATATAAGTGTTATATTAGATATTGAATGCATGTATGTTGTGGATGTTTAGCATGTCTAAAGTTTTATAAGCTATTATAAAATTGGGCTAGACATTTAAAATCCATAACGAAGAACAACTACATGCTCACGTAGGTTAACCACTTGTTTTAATTAGTTAAAATAGGTTGTTAAACTTGTAAAACTAGGGTTACAAACTCAATCGATATATAATCTTGTCGAAGTTTGGGGGTATTTAAGTTGATGGTCTATGGAACACCTCCTACCTGAGGATTATGGCCGAATAATTAAGCGTTGATAACCAGTTTTATGAGTATTCGTGGGCGATGTGAGGTAATAAAAGCATTTCTCACCTAGACATCGTAGGTTAACTCCATTTATAAGAGTTATACATAGATAAACCACATAGACTTAGGGTTATTTTTTAGACTTAGGGTTATTTTTCATTAGCCGGAAAAGAACCTAAGTATGTAGTTACCCAAACATTAGAACACTACAGTGGTAGTGAATAATTTCTATATGATAAAGTTATTAGAAAACTTCAGCGGGAGATTAATAACATACGCGGTATGTTATTCTTAGCTCTCGCGTCTCTAAGAGTTCACAGTCTGGATTTAAGCGGTAATTCGTGTCACCTTAGAAGTGACCTCCCTTCGGAAAGTATTTTTTTTATCTTAAATTTAGATTAGGGTGAATAAGGGGAAGTTGTTTTATCAGAGATCAAGGGTATGATTTCAACTGCCACGTCTCCATATAGTTCACATCATGAGATTCATATGGCGCTTCGTGTCACCCTGGAATTGACCTCCCTTCGAAGAGTGTTTTGTATGAGTCAATACCAAGATGAACGGAGGAATAGTTCATAGTAAGTGGGTGGAGGAAATGTGTCAACATATCCTGCAGTCTTCTCCATTAGTTTGGACCGTGAGATTCCTATGTTGCGCCTGCTGGTTAGCTTTAAGCGGCCCTTTGCTAGTCGTTAGTGACAGCTATCCCCACGGAGGGTTGTAACATAGGATGTGGAACCTGTCTCTTATACACATCTAGATGTGTATAAGAGACAGGCATTAAGTGGCCCTTTGCTAGTCGTTTAATGACGACTATCCCCTCGGAGGGTTGTAACATAGGATTCGGAACAACGCAAGCTCCAGAAATGGATAGGATTTCTTTGGTCATTAGTGACCTCTGACGTCCGAAAATGGTGGGTCTACACTTACAGAATTATTAATTGTTAATAATGTCTGACCAAAAGCGGTATCTAAATGACTATCGGAATATGAGTTATTCTGGAGGTAGTATTTAGTCAAGAATGTCTTGATGTAGTATCGTTGCAAAAGAATAATCTTGGGTAAATTATTAAAATTGCTAAAATTTGATTGGATACTAAATTTCAGAATGACAAGTTCAATAATACAAGTGTGGGCGTCAGATAAACTTCATTGAGGATAATTATGTGAATTAGAAATCAAATTTGACCACGAAACTTGTGATAGACAATTTGCAGTTTGTCTTAACTGAGGACTGACCTCCCATTTCTAGCTCTAACACAAACCGAAATGTTCAGGATGTATATAACAGATGGGTCAAGGCTAATGATATAACCTGTGCTTATATCCTTACTAGCTTATCTGATGTGTTGGCAAAAGAAGCATGAGGATATGAGTACTGCCAAAGACATTATGGAATCTCTGTGAGGGATGCCATTAAGTACGTTTACAACAGTCGCATCAAAGTGGGGACCAATGTTTGTGAACATGTCCTAGACATGATGGTCCACTTTCATGTGGCAGAAGTAAACGGTGTTGACGTGAACAAGAGAAGTCAAGTTGGTTTTATTCTAGAATCTCTTCTGAAGAGTTTTCTGCAATTTTGAATGCATTAATGAATAAAATTTGACTACTCTACTAAATGAGCTACAGGCTTATTAGACAATGTTGAGGACAAATTGTCTAATGTCAAAAGTAAATGTTACTACTGCCGAGAAGTGAGGAATGCCCTCCCAGCCTAAAGTTGCTTCCTTTTCAAAGAATAAGAGTATTCTTGTGAAGAAAGGCAAAGGGAAAGGGAAGAAAAAACCTACTGGATTGAAAGGCAAGGATAGCGCTGCAAAGGGAAATGCGAAGAAGGGCACTGGAGGAGACACTGCCCTCAATATCTTGTCGAGAAGAGAGCTGAGAAAAGGTAACCAGGCTAACTTGACCCTAGGATCATTTGCTCAGCTCATCCAGTGGGAGAAGTTGCTACTTGTTTTTAATTGTTAAAACTTGTATAGAACAAATTGTATATATTTTTGTGATAAATGAAATGTTCATTTTCAAAAATTATATTTGTTCTAGCAACCTCTGTTGAGAATCAGATTGTTAAAAGCCATTTGCAAATATTCAGATATCTAAATGGCTAGATCAAAGTATAGAAAGTTTAAAGATTTCTAGATTTGACTGTTAACAAAGAGTTGTTGAGACAGGTCAGATGCATCTTGCTCAAGGAGTTGAGAATACCTCAATGTAGTGGGAAGAAAGTGTGCTTCCTGGCCATTATTGAGATTAAGATGCAATCCCCTTATAGTTTTACCAAAAGCCTAACAATGTTTACAATAATTTTCTCAGCTAAAGTGTTTGAGAATTACCTAGTAAGACTAGGAATACCAGATAACCTAGGGCAAGTGGGAGAAATATCGGGTATAGACATACCAAATGATAAAAGATGGGTATGGGATGCCCTAGTTTATTGTATTTCTCTATCAAACTCAGAAACTCGGTCTTATATATCAGATGTATAAGTTACCACTAGAGTTTTAGTCCAAGTGGGAGTTTGTTGGGTTTTATGTCCTAAAACTCGTGGTATGTAAACAATGGAGCTTATTCCCAAAATTCAATAAAGGTGTTATTGAATAGATCTATTACTTGAATAGAAATCCAATAAACCTAAAAGTCCCTTGACTATTGGATGAGTACTTGAACTTTATGTGGAGACATAAAAGTGAATCAGGTTCGAGTAAATAGTCAAAATGATCTATAGTACATGGATAAGGTTGAGTACCTTATTCTTGTAACACTATTGGATACGACATGCTCTGTAGTTGTTACAAGGAGTTGTAAAGTGCTACAAACGAAGTGATCCTAATTTGTTCATGTTGGACATGAGAAGTGGGGGTGTTCTTGTGCAAAAGAGTTTGTACAAGATCGGACCACGAAATGATTCACTCTTACTTTATAACGCTGTTTACAGTTTAAGACTGACTATTTCAAATCAATAACCTAGGTAACTTGACCTTAATCCTAAGCTAACTATGAACTCCTGTTTATCTGAGATTGCCCTTAGATTTGCATAGGTGAAGGTTGGCTCAACAGTGTTGGCTCAATATGACTGTTGAGAGGTTGTTCCCTTAAATACTGATTTTGGGCTTGAACAAGGGATCCCGCCCTCTCATTTGGTATGAGAGGGACTCAATTTTGTGATTGGATCACAAAACAATTGTCACTACAAGAATGTTGGCCTTTAATGTCGATTAGAAAAGGTGAAACTGGAGATACAATGTCAGTTTTTTTTAAAAAAAAAAAAAAACACGGATCTTTAATGTCGGTTTTAAACCGAAATTGAAGGCAGGCTTTAATGTCGGTTTAAAACCAACATTAAAGGTCTGATTTATTATTTCTTTTTCTTACTTTAATGAAAAAGCCCTAATTTTTCTATTTCCATTCTCGCGTCGCCAAACCATTTCATTTCTCTCTTACCTCAAGCCTTGGTCATGCGAAAGGCTGTCCGTCGTCCAAGTTTGGCTGTACAAATCAGGTTGCCCGTCGTCTGTATGTGGTTGTCCGCCGTTCGCCCGTGGTCATTCGTTCATGGTGCCATCCGTCTGTGGTCGTTCAGCTGTGGTGCCGTCCATCCGTGGTCTGTTTTTAGCTGAAGCACATTATTTTTATATTCCTAAACCATTTCTAAATCATCCAATGCAAATGGTGTTCATCCGCTACTGCTGTCGCTCGGTCATGTCGTCCGCCACCACTGCCACTAAGGTCGTCAACTGCTGCCGGTTGAAACATAAGTTTAGTCTTAGATTTCTTTTTTTCTTTCCTTTTTTAATTTAAAAAACTGGGTTACATATGACTTTGTTGACTTGTTGAGAATGTTTGGTTGTGCATATGATTATGTTGGAGGCATGTTGTTACTTTATGTGTTTTGACATGAGATATGGTTTAGGATTATATGGTAGAAATCATGCATTGGTGAGATTTTGTGAGAAGGGGGTTGAGAACCTTGTGAACTTGTAAAGAAAATGTATCAATGTTGGAGGCATGTTGTAACTTTATGTGTTTTGGCATGAAATTTTTGTTCTTATGTTTACGCCTCTCAACTGTTTATGTAAATATCTCAATGAAAGCCAGCTATGGTTTCACTCCAATATGTCTCTTTGCTCCTAGATTTTGGCCTTTTTATGTGTCTATGGCCTTTGAAATTCGATTTGATTAATGGTTTTTTTGTATATGATACATTTGTTGAATTACTTGAAGTTCTAGTGCATAATTACTTGTTACCTTTTGTGATAACATCCTTAAGAAAGGTAGGAGTGAGAAGCTGAGTGATGAAGCAATTGAGGAGACACTTGAGAAGGTAATTTTCACTGTGATTTGGTGTATCTCATTTGATGTGTTTTTACTGTGTACTAGAAGTTTGCTGCTGTAGTGGGGAGAAATCTAGCAATTTGGATGTGGGTAGTTGTTAGCCTAAGCATACTGAAAAATAATAACTGTTATCTCCTGGACTGTGGTGCTGAAATATTTGTTTGGGTTGGAAGAGTGACGCAAGTAAAGGAGCAAAAAGCAACAATTCAAGTAGCTGAGGTAACCTTCTATGCCAAAATTTCAAGTAATTAATGTTATGGACAGGATTTATCAAACAATACTTTATATTCAGGAATTTATTTATCAAACAATACTTTATAGTGGACTGCAAAAGATAGTGGCTTTGGCCACTAGAGCCACAGGAGGAAAGTCACCATCTTTAAAATTGGACATTCCTATACCTTCAAGAACTGAATTATATTGTAACAATTTTACTTTTGAGGAAAATAGACCTTCTACTGATGAGTTATTCTGTAAGAAATTGGTCCCCTGCCATGGTGAGGTAAGGAAAATTTTTGTCAACGATATGAAATGTGGAGAAGTTGAAAGTGGTCCATTGACTTTGCCAAACAATCACAGAAGCAGTTTTGTTATGAAGGTATTGAGATAGTTGTTCAATGATGTGATACATGCATGTGCACATACTAGGAACTGTGGTCTTGCAGAGCAGCTAATGCAACAGGTTTTGTTTCGTTCCTTTGAGATCATTTTTATTTAATGATATAGCCAATTGGTACAAGAAATCTTGAGTTAAGATAATATTTTTCAAAATGACATCTCTTATTACCAAAAACTTTTGTTCTATAAACATTTTTTTCTTTAAATAATGGGTTTCAAATGCTTTAAATAGTTGCCACTTTAAGTTATTCGGATTTTCATGTTCTTGAAATAATGTGTTATTTTATGCATTATACCTCGTTCATATTTTTACCCTTCATTTAGTTTAGTGTTTCATGTGTACTGACGACACTAGGAATCGTGTCTTTGAAGATACATGAACTCCGAGTGCAACCTTCACGCCATACATTTGATGGTTTTGTTAGATCAGTTGTTTCAGAGAGAGGTTTCAGTGACGACATGAAAATAGTAAGTTATTTTGGCTTTGATTAGATCTTGATTATCATTACAAGCTAATCTTTTGCGTTTATTTATTATTTATTATTTATTTTTTTTAATGAGTTTTTTATTTTCATTCTAAAGCCAAATATGTATTAATTCCCTAAACAAAAAAATCCCCTCTTTTCCAATTGAAAATAATGCAACAGAGGGAATTGAATCCATATGATTCAACTCTTGATGCTATTTCAATAAGTTGTAGCAAGGCGCTAGAACTTGACTTGGCTGAAGCCTTGCTCGAACGAATTTCAGCTTGTCCTTACCCACACCCCTTCAATGCATTTCTTTCTGCGTGTGACACGATGGTAAGTTGACAATTTTTTTAAAGTAAGAAATCAAGCTGTAATGGAGAGAAGTGAAAGAATGTTGCAGGGCATACAAAAAATATGTCTACTAAAGGAGTCTTCAACTACAAGAAAAGACTTCATCAAAAGAATGATACCAAGCTCATAAGGGGGGTCAACCTAGTTGAGATGTCCGGGTGCGCCTATTAATCCTTAGGTTTTATGCTTTATGCTTTCTATACATATCTCTTGTACTTTGAGCATTAGTCTCTTTTAATTATATTAATAAAGAGTTTTGTTTATTAATATAATTAATAAACAAACAGCTCTAGATGAGTTTTTTATTCTCTAATTAATAATAGCCAGTTGGATCAGTGACTACAGGTGCTGAGGAAGGAAGAGGAAAGTACATACTAATTAATAAAATGAGTTTTTTATTCTGCTTGCTTTAATTATTAATTCAAAATGGTACTCTTTTTGTAAACAGCTCTATTGAAGCAACAAGGTCTCGATCTCAGGGATTAACAAAAAGTTGCACCAGTGAATGAGGAAGTTCCACCGTTGCTGGAGGAGGCGGGAAAATAGAGGTTTAGATGATACCAGTTTTGGTTGTTTTGAAATGGTTAGATTAGTTTTGATTGTTTAATCGGGGTCCTAATGGTTTTCATCTCTAGTATGGCGAATCAATGGCAGTGCCAAAACTCCATTGCTTGCAGAGGATATTGGTAAATTTTATAGTGGAGACTGCTACATCATTCTTTACACCTACCACTAGGGTGAGAGGAAAGAAGATTATTTCTGTGCTCTTGGTTTAGAAAGGATAGGCATCGAGGTTAGTAGCATTTAGGGTTTATTTGAGAAAATCTAATTATTGTAAGTTACATACTTAAAGTTGGAATGTGGTGGTACACTTGCCAATTCAGAGTTGGAATAACTAGTGTTGATCTTCTAAGAAATGGAATAATGGAAGATGATTTCCTTGATCAATGAAAGTACTTTTGATTCCTATAAAAGAACAATTGCTTGTAAACAAGTGTAAGGTTGTTTTCTCATTCCTTACATTTTTCATATTATGACATATTTAAGTGCATTTATACATAAACATCTGTGTTTATTGCTGTTTTAAACAATTTTCTATTATTTCAAACCTCAGGAAGATCAAAAGATGCTTACACGGTTGACGAATACAATGTCCAACTCGCTGAAAGGGTCATGAAAATTACAAGATCAAAAGATGGCATACAGGTAAAGAAATAATGTTATAACATTGTCATTGGGTCATGTTTCATGTTTATGCTGAAAGCCTGTACTAATTTCAGCCATTGCAAGTCTTATGGTAACGTCTCAACTTATGATTATCTAGGTTGCAACTTTATTGAACTCTACTGAGTGTTTTGTCCTGCAATCCGACTCTTCTGTTTTCTCTTAGCATGGAAACCAAAATACATTCGAGCAGCAACAGTTAGCTGGCAAAAGTTGTATAGTTTCTAAGGGTAAGGTCTCAAACATTTTATCCATTTATATCTATATATATTTTTTTGAATGGATACAATCTTTCGTAACATGTGTTACGATTACGCCCAAACATCTATTGTTCGTGATCCTTTGAACAACAGTGGTCAGACAAAAATGCCTATAACCAGACACTGTTGAAGCTGGGGCGTCTGTTATCCTTGTTTTTAATGAAAGTGCACATGAGCTCCTATATTTAAAAAATTATGTTGTGCTATATTGCTTCTTTTCTTTTGATCCTTTTCTTTGGTCATGCTGGTATCTACTTTCCTGTGATCCTGTCAAAGTTAATTAAATTATTATCATGTGGTGAAATGAAAATTATGTTGCTTGTAAATTTACAGGAAGCAGGTGGATGGTCAACTGTTGTTGCAGCAGTAGCAACAGCAACAGATGGTTCCATTACAAGATACTTACATGCAAAGCAGAGCTGAAGCTCTTCAAAATGTTGAATCCACATGGTTTCTGAACAAAAAGAGATTGCTATCAGGTTCTACCCTTATGCACCTATTTCAGAATTGCTGGTAATATAATTACTTTTCTATTACAAATAAAGCATGAAAGGTATATCGTTACAGTATGTCCATTACATTCAGGTTGATCTTGAACCTTAAAGAGTTTAATGTGCTACAAAAGATTGAATGGGTCTACATATAGCCTTCATTAAAACTGGATAAGCAGTTAACCTATCATAGCTTCTAGATGTATTAGGTTTATTTACCATATATTTTTTCAGAAACGTATGATTCGATGGTTGTTGTGATTGTGAAACTTGGTTCCATCTGATAATGATTTTTCTAAGGGGTTTCCCCCAAGCATGCTTCTATTAGAAAATTGGCTTGTGAGATTTCACTTCTGTTATTAACTTGCTATGGTTTAAATTTTCCATTTTTGTTGTGTATATGCATTTGTGTTTTTCTTTTATGAGAAACGAGAGATGTCATTGAAAGAATACTCGAACAAAGAGATATATCATTGACAGAGGACTCAAAGAAAGAAAAATCTGTAGGCTTTGGGGATGAGGAATCGTGAATCCCCAAGCCTAAAAAGAGGAGTAAAACAAGTTCTCCAACCTAAATTGTTGATTTCTGTAAAAGAAAAAAAAATCTATTTTAAAAAAAGTCAATAAAATAGACAGAAGAGAATAGCCTGGCAAAGATATTACACTTCTTGTGCTTAGTAATAAATGGGAGGAACAAGCTCCTGACGTTACTTATATATTTTGATGCAGAGAAATAGGATGAAAATGTTGGATATTCTTGCTACTTTTTGTTCATTTTTCTTTATGATTGTTAAAACTGGAGCACAAGAGGTGAGGCTTTATTAGTTGTATATTTCTGATGAATGATTTGGTAATCTGCTGGTATGGTGTATCAGAATAACCGATGGATCTGGAAACTGGAAAGTACATAGAGGCATTTCCATCTTAAAACTGAAACTGAAACTTTAAATTTGATTGATGAAAATTACAAGAGAGAGAGAAATAATGTTATAACATTGTCATTGGGTCATGTTTCATGTTTATGCTGAAAGCCTATACTAATTTCAGCCATTGCAAGTCTTATGGTAACGTCACAACTTATGATTATCTAGGTTGCAACCTCACTGAACTCTACTGAGTGTTTTGTCCTACAATCCGGCTCTTCTGTTTTCTCTTGGCATGGAAACCAAAGTACATTTGAGCAACAATAGTTAAGCAGCAACAGTTAGCTGGGAAAAGTTGCAGAGTTTCTAAGGGTAAGGTCTCAAACATTTTATCCATTTATATATATTTGAATGGATACAATCTTCTGTTGCATGTGTTACACTTACGCCCAAACCTTTATTGTTTGTTATCTTTTAAACAACAGTGGTTAGACAAAGATGCCTATAACCAGACACTACTGAAGCTGGGGGGTCTGTTCAAGAAGAATTATGAAGGGATCCATACTTACCAAGTGGAGAGGGACAGTAAACTCATAATGTTTGTAAAATCATAATCTTTGTATTACTTATAATTTGTGTTTTCAAGGCCTGAATTATTGTACACCTTTTAAATTATAATTCTATTGCAGAATTTGCAGATTAAATGTAATAGATTTACAATCCATACATGAATAATATGTCATAGCCATAGCGTTCGATGATGATGTGTCATGTTATATTTTTTTACCGAAAAAATGGATTTGGCAAGGAAACTTTAAAAAACGGACAATAATTGATAAAATGGACAGATTCGGGCTTCAATGTCCATTAAGAATTTTTAAAAAAGGCTTTAATGTCGGTTGCAACCAACAGGCTTTAATCACTAAAGACCTTTAATGTCGGTTGCAACTGACATTGAAGGCTATGCTATTGGTGTTATTGAAGCCCTTTAATGTCGGTTTGAAACCAACATTAAAGGCAACCGACATTAAAGGTCTTTAATAACACTATCTTTAATATCGGTTAGCCTGAATTTCTTCTAGTGTGTTCATTAGGGGATCAGTGGGGACTTAAAGAATAAGAGGTAATTTCGGGGATAAAACAGAGATTTAATCTAGTCGTTATCACGAACAACCTGTGAAGGGTTAACTTACTAATCATGGTTATATTGAGTAGACATAATATACCTATAGTGAAGGGAGTTCAACTATGGGTTTTAGTGGAGTAACTCACTAGTTAACGAATAGGGGTTAGATCGGTCTAATAAGTTTAGCCGACTAATCTCAGATAGTTGGAGTCCATGATCTGTAGGTCCATGAGGTCCCCCTACTAGCTCAGAAATGGAATAACTTTAGAGTAGCGTGATAAGTTAATTTGAAACATTCAAATTAGAATCAAACGGAATTGGAGCAAAAAATATTTAAATATGATTTAAATATATGAAGATGAATTTAATATTGGATATTAAATTAATTAGAATTATTTAAATTGTTTAAATAATTATTTATTAAGCTTATTAGAAATTAATTTATGAAATTAATTTGTAAAATTAATAAATTTAGAGTTTAGAAATAAAATATGATCTTAAAATCAATTTTGGATTTTTGGAAATTGAAAAATCACACAAACTTCAAAATGGGTTTTTCAAGTCATCATCAAAGTTGCTTACAAAGAACCCACCACCTCTTCTTTGGTTTACTCCAAGCATGAGTTGTATCCCATGCAGCACATCTCTTTGCATGATAGTCTGCAATATATTGAAGAGATTTGAAGAAAGATATGATGAACCGAATGAATTTTTGCTGAAAAATTCGGATGAAGAAGGTGTTTTTCAAGGGGTTGGTTCAGTGAGCTTTCTCCATATTCCCTTTGATTCCAACCTATTTTGAGTCCCATAACTCAATCTAGAGCACTAAGAGGGTAGTAGGGAAGATCTTATGGTGGTCTACACAAGGATTCAGAGGATTTTGCAGCTGGAAATAGAGATTTCGTTGGTTCGGCCAAGGCATGTTCATGAAACCCATTATACTCTATTTTTAGCATGTTTCTTTTCAACCAAAATTAATGAATTAGAATGCTTATGGATCTTGATTTCTTCCACTGCGTGTTGATGTTGATCCAATAGGGTTGACTTACTAATCATGGTTATATCGAGTGGACATAATATATCTAAGCGAAAGGAGTACAACTACTAGACTTTAATGGAGTGACCCGGTAGTTAACTAATGGTGGTTAATTATGTTAAAGAGTTTAGCTGGTTAATCTTGGATCGTTAAAGCCCATGATCTGTAGGTCCATGAGGTCCCCCTACTAGCTCATATTGGGCTAAATCTTAGAACAACACAACGAACGAATTTGAAGTTTCGGTGTTTGGAGCAAAGCATTAAAAATATATGATATATTTAACCTAATGTTTAATTGTGAATTAAACATAAAGAGAGAGAAAATAAGAGATATTTAAATAAGATTTAAATATCAAGATTATGAATAGGGATTCATATTGATTGGGATAATATTAAATTCAATTAATCTCTGTCCTTGCCCATCTTCGACGGAGACCCATCTTTTGTCTCCGTTTTGACCCCCATCCCCAGTCAAACTGGGGATTCCCCACCTTGATAGCGGCGGGTACCCACGGGGATCCAACCCCACAGAGATTTTTGCCAATCCTAGAGTCACCTTCGCCAAAAAAGCTAGTCATCTTTGGACTCTGAATCTCTATAGGAAAGGGGTAATGCGTGTCAAAATATTGAACTAGCCAACCGTGGACGTAATGCATGGAGAAGTGAAAGTCCATGTGTCCAATTGGGTTTGACGCATCAGTTATCAGCATTAAGCCATGATATATACTGGCTAGAACTGAAACAACAACTATGTAGATAGTTCCGCCAGTCATCGAGCTAGTAGTTCTAAAAACTCCAGGGCGAAGTTAAGATCCATTTTGCGAAAACACGAAAAGGCACAACCAAAAAGATAAAAAAGCAACCAAATATGTTTTATCCTTCAAGTTATCTTTCATCCCAAGTTCTACGAAGAACATATTTTCCCTGGCCGACCATTCTCGAGACTCGATTCTTGTACCATTAGAATTTTGAGTAGATCGAGATGAGAGGCCTTCTTTTTCTTTCGGGTAGTAGGTTTATCATATCTTCGAGTCTCAGGTACCAAAATGAAATCCATGAACTGATGGTTACTTGGGAATCTTTCTTAGAAGGTATCGTGCCATTGTTTCTCTTCGAGAAAACTATTGAATAATACGCCTGAAAGAGAAGTCCACATGTCTTCGGATGATGTCTCGTATCGTCTCACAAGCCAGTTAACACTTTAAGGGAAGGAATGACTTCTTCATAAAAACTCCCCTTAATTGGAAGACCCCCAATTGACCACAAGTCTCATAGAGAAATTGACAATTCGCCCACCATAATGTGAATAATGTTAGTTAAAGGGCATCAAGCTTCACAAAAGGCTCGAACAACATCACTATTATGATTATATGTGTACAAAGAAGACATCATCGGTCAAGTAAATAACCATCATAAAAGAATCGCTCGTTTGGGCTGACTATAAACTCCTACGACTCCCAATAGCAATCAGTAAAGCCAAATTCTCTAGTGACTTTCGTTATGATGTTTCAACAAGCTTGACCCTTAATTATACGACGTTTGAGAGTCAACACTCGGTTGGGGTTAGAAGCCTCGTTATGAATAGAAGATTGTAAGACCAACACGCTTTCTCCCTGAGTCAAGGGAACTTCGGCTGATAATTTAGGAAGGATCATGTTGTTGTCTAAACTTGGCCAATAGTCTGCAAAAAGGCCAGCTAACGGCCTTTTTGCAAGGAAACTAAGTCCATATTTTTTTCGTTGGCTTCTATCTGCAAAGTTTAAGAGATGTCTCTCTCCAAACAAGATTTGTTCGGTAAAGTAAACCATCTTTTTTCAAAAACAAAAATCACCATAAAATAATGAATCTTGACTACATGATCTAATATAAATGAGGCATGAAAGACAAAAAAAAAAAATGGTGAACTCCATAATGCTTTATCATATTTTGAGCCTAAGTAGATGGATAACACTAAGAGATGCAATCACTGGAGTATGCATTGATCGTATAATATCACCATCCTTAAATCATGATGATAAGGATCAAGGAGTAGTATAATAAGATTGTTTAGACCTTTCTGAGGTCATTTCTATGTGAACCAAACCAAGATGATAAGGATCAAGGAGTGACATAATAGGGTTGTTTAGAACTTTCTGGGGGCATCCCTATGTGAACCAAACCATGATGATGAGGATCAAGGAATGGCATAATAGAATTGTTTAGATCTTTTTGGGGTCATGCCTATTTGAACCAAATCATAATGATAAGGATCAAGGAATGGCATACTAGGTTGTTTAGACCTTCTTAGGGCCATCCCTATGTGCACCAAACCATGATGATAAGAATAAGGGCTGACATAATAGGGTTCCAAGAAGGATAAGGACTAGCATAATAGAGTTGTTAAAATCTTTCTGAGGTCATCCCTATTGAACCAAACCATTATGATAAGAATAAGGAGTGACATAATAGAGTTGTTTAGACCTTTCTAGGGTCACCTTGAACTAAGCCATGATATGATAAAGGTCATTTATAAATATATATATATATATATATGTATGTATGTATTTTAAAAAAATATTTCTACAATCTCCAACGACATCTTGGGCCTTGACAAATCAAATCAGTTTCTTTTTCTTTAAATCATTTCTAAATTTTCTAAATTTACCGATATATTGAGGAGCACAACCGAAATATTGATATGGAGAAAATATGAAATAATAATAAATAAATAAAATAAAACATCAAAAGATAAAAATTATGTAAATAGAAAATGTGGAAAATGGGAATTTGAAGTGGATTTTCTCACCAATGCGTGCTTACAAAGTCCACAAATGACCACTTATTTATAAGGATTTTGGCAAGTAGGATGGGCACACTTGGACGTTAAGCATGTTGTTGTATGACACATGGTCAACACACGGGTTAATTGAGAAATAATACTTGGTATTCGGACACTAAGCATGGACATCTAATTTATACATATTTTAGATATTATTATATCTAAAACACAATATAATTTAATATTTATTAATCAAACATTATAACCAACTTAGTCTAAAGCTAATTTGAGAATTATATATAAAAATTGAGATGTTTAGGTATACTTAGCATATTCTTTTTAATACATGTGAGTTTGTTTCATCTGTGGAGTTCCGTTGTGATTGGATAGTTGACTATACATAGAGGATTTTTTATCTTGCCCGAAGGATCTGGCGATTTTCGTAGGAGGATGTTGAATATATTTTTGTTCCATATCTATAATACGTAGTTCTATTATTGTATATCTTAATTATGTTCAATCTCAAACATTTATAAATAAATATATATTTCAACAATCTCCCACGACAACTTTGCAAATCAAATCAAATCAAATCATGTTTTTTCTTTTTCTTCAAATCATTTATAAAATATTCAAAAGTTATCCATTTTTTTCTCTTTTTATATCTAAATTCTCTAGTCAATTCACAACCATCTACAAAATATTAAAAAGTATATCCAACAACATCTTGGCAAATCAAATCTGCTGCTTTTTTTTCCCCCTCAAATCTCCTAATTTACTATATTCCAATAAATTCGTCACCAATTTTCGTTGACAAGTTAAAAATTTTAAACGTTTTATGAAAATGGGTTTTCAATGAAGGTTTGTTAATGTGTGAGGGTCCTTATGGTATATAGAGAGACCGAAATTCAATTCATTTGGTAAATTTGATTATAGCTTGATTCATTAAAGTTATATATTTTTAATCTCGAAATCCTATACATTCTATACAATTAGAAGTTGAGGACTTATTTGATCGTTTTCACATTCAAAGATCTAATTGAAAATTCTCAATCTATTTGATATTTTTATAATTTTGAAATTGAAAGTTCACATTTTAAAAACTAATATAAAATAGAAGTATCAATACATCTCACAGTTACATTCAGAGTAATGTGATTTGCATGTCAATTTGTCAGAGATCACATGGGAATACAGTGTTGTAACAACCTTTTGTGCTTTTGTGTAAACTCCTAGTTTTTATCATCAGTATAAAGAATCGCTTAGATGCATACCCAATTTTTTAGACAAAAAAATAATGTGTTTATGGAGTTATTTTGAAAGGGTTAAAAAGTGAATTTTTCAAATAACTCGAACCTTTTTTCTTGTAAAATAAATTATGATTCAATTCATTAAAATCTTCATTTTCATTGTTTTTCTATTTACTTTTTAGATTCTTGTAGAATAAGACGTCACTTTTTAGTAATTTTTTCAAATTTTAATTTTAATTTCAAAATTAAGATTTATTTTACATATCTACTGTCTTTTCTCACTAACAAAAGTAATTATCTCATAATTTTTCATAAGTAAAATACAACCATTTTTTAAATTTAATATTGACTTTTTAAGAAAAATAATAAAAATAAAATAAAAAGCTATTTCCCTTTATACTTAACAAAAGTTTTAGAGCAAACAAAACATAATAGTTATAGCAATTAGCTTAAAAATTATAAGTTATGGAGAGAAAAAAATCACTCCTAAGCCTATTTTAGTTATTATAACTAAAACATAATATAATTTAATATTTGTTTATCATAAGCTATAACCAACTTATTCTAAAGTTTGATTTGAGAATATAAAGATTGAGATGGTCAATATACTTAGCATAGTCTTTTTAATAAGAGAGAAAGAAAACATTGGTCGAAAAAAAAGTATATTGCAACTAATTAATTCTTGAATGGAAAGTTCATATATATATATATATATTCATGAATAGTGATTTGAATTTCTCATTGAACGTGTTTGAGAGTGATAATTAGAGTAGTGATTTAAAAAAAAAATTAAATACACAATTGATTTTTAAACAATCAAATTTATATTTGGATACAAACTTTTTATAGTAATTTTTAAATAGTGATTTTGAATTATTATGTTTCTTTGAAAAGTGAATTTAAAGTCACTCAATTACTCAAAATTGTATTTTCTATTTGAGAGATTATTATTTAACTAAATAATGATGGTAAATATCTATTTCTATTTATTTTATTGTCAAATTCTTATATGCATGATTGATGTTTTGAGTAAGGTGAACTTTTATAATAGATATTGAAAGAAAATTAAAAAATCAACTGACAGATGATTTTCGTTAAGTGATTGATCCGGTGATTTTTTTTTAAAAAAAAGGACTAAAATAGACTTATGATTATTTATTTATTTATTTAGTGATACATAATAGTTCAAGCTTCAAGCTCCTGAGAAGGTTCCAGCTCTGTATTAGAGAGATTTCTCTTTTATTTTTAATGATGTGTCTTTATAATTGTTCTTCTAGTTCGTACGTATATTTAAAATTAAAAAAAAAAAAAAAAAAACATATTCTTTTTAATAAAATAAAAAGAGAATAAACTATTAGTAAAAAAGTATATTTGAGCTAATTAATTTAAGCAGTAAAAATCCCTCAAATGGAAAGTTCTAACATGTATTTTAAAGAAATGAATCTCTTCTCGATTGAACTACGCTTAAATTAACCTTCATAAAAGAGAATATAATTTTATATTGTATTCATTAGGGCAAATTTATTTTCTGTATTTGTTTTTCTTAAATAATATATTGACAAATGGACCATTTTCTTATCTAATGGGTAATTTTGGTACTTTGTACCACTTATTAACCAATCAAATTCAAATGTTATTCAAACGCAAATATTAAGGGAATAATTTAATAATAATAATAACAATAACAGATGTTTAGAGAATAATTTATTTGAAAAGGCTAACATAAACATCACTTAGTCTCTAACAGGAATCAATTTTTTTTTTTTTTTTTTTTAATCTATTCCTTAACTTGTATATCAAGTTTTCTTCCTAAAATAATAATAAGAAGAGAAAATATCAATTTATACTTATAAAATTTGGGAATGCTATCAATTTAAACTAAGAATTATATCAATTAAAACTCTGAATTTTGGGTTGTATCAATTTAGATCCTAAACTTTGAAAATTGTATCAATTTAAACTCTAAACTTTCATAAGTGTATCAATTTAGACCCTAAACTTCGAAAATTATATCAATTTAAACCCTAAACTTTCATAATTGTATCAATTTAAACCATGAACTTTAATAAGTGTATCCAAATAAAACATAATAGAATGTTTAAATTGATAAAATTATGAAAGTTCAGATTTTAAATTGATACAATTATTAGTTTAGGGTTTAAATTGACACAATCCCAAAATTAATTGATATTTGACCTAGTAATAATAATTTGGAAAATCAAATTAGTTTTTTTTTTTATTATTTTATTTTTATTCAAATCCTTTTAACATATTCAAAATTTACCCTTTTTTCTCGTTGTAAATCTAAATTTTCTAATCAATTTCCAATAGTTGTAATTAAAATGTGAGGTGAGAGAATTGAACCTCTAACTTCGAGGTCGATAGTACAAGTATTATGTCAGTTGAGCTACGTTCATGTCAGCTAGTTGTCACTTTTTAATAAAAAAAATCAAAATTCAATTTTATTCTTATTTATTTTATATATCTCTAGTATCTTTCTCACCTAAAAGAAAAAAGAAAAAGGAAAAAAAAAAAAAAAGAAAACTACTTATCTTCTAATTTTTCACAAGTACAATACAACACAATAATTTTTTTTCTAATGCATACAATATTGGTTCTTTGAAAAAAGAAATTGAAGCTATTTCCTTTATACTTAACAATTAATTTAGAGCAAACAAAACATGATATTTATAACCATTATTTTAAAATTTATAAATAATACAAAAATCTAATAATATGCCTATTTTAGTTATTATATCTAAAGCCACAATATAATTTAATATTTATTTACCAAATACAATAACTGATTTAGTCTAAATATGAAATTTTATGAAACATTAATTTGCCTCATATTACAACTAATTTTCTTGAGTTCTCCAATTATTTTCAAAACTATCGTAACCAAATAATAATAATAAGGGAATAATCCTAGAGGTGATAGTATGAGTTTATGACAATTGAGTTATATTCCTTTTATCTTTTGTTCCAATTTTTTGTGTAACTTATTTTAAGTTTTTTTTTTTTTTTTTTTTTGTGACCATCAGTATATTTCTTCTCTTAATATTAATTAGTAACACGTCGAAATTATATTAACAAATATATTTTCCAACCATCATCATTTCTGCGCTAAATATACCATGCATTTTTAAAAATTTAGTCTTTAATTTTTTTTAATTGACCATTTTATCTTTACAATGCATTAAAATTTGTCAATGAGGTCATTTCATACAAAAAAGGATTGTTAAAAACTAAACTGAGAATTATTTTAAATAATTGGGTCTGTTATGTGCATTTAGCATATTTCTTTTAATAAAATGAAAAGAAAATAAACTAGTAATAAGAAAAGTATATTAGCTAATTAAATTTAAGTATTATTGAATTCGGACCATATTTCTATTTTTATTATTGCTTTTCTTTTTTACGCACGGAACTCCTTTGAGTTAATTTATAATATATAGTTGATCGGTTCAATTATGCTTAAATGGACTGTCACATATTGTACTTATAAATATTCACCTTCACATTTATAATTTTATATTATATTCATATTTTGAGAAATATTATTATTTATATTTATTTTTCTTTAATAATTGATGGATGTACTTATCTTTTCTAAAATAAGTGATTATTGTTTGTATTTGTAGCACTTATTAACTAATCAAAAAATTTAAATACAATTCAAATGTAGAGATTACGACAGTAATCTATTTAAATGAATAAATCAACATAAACATAATACAATAACTAGCATCTACTCTTTTCTTAAATTCTAGTTTTAAATTTTTCGTCCTATAAAAATATTTGAATTGAAAATACAAAGAAAAACAATTTTCTTTTTTTATTTACATTTTCCATACTAAACTGTTCTTAATAAAGGCATGCATTTTCCTTAAATGTTAATTTTAGTGCAATATTTTCTTATTAATTGATCTTATGGAAATGGAAAGTGATCTGACACTACTTAATTAGGAAAGTAATACAGCTTAAGCACATCTTAATTGCTTAAAACAGCAAGCATTCATGAGCTTTCATTTTATTGTCATTTCAAGCAAATACATTGTTTCTTCCCAAAATGTAAATTTGTTGGGGTAAAATGATTTCAGTAAATAATTGTAATAAGTTAATAACAAAACCAACAAAAAAAAAACATTATTATGTTAAAACACTCCCTATGTTTTATAGTATGCCTAACTTTTCTTAAATTAAATTTATTATGTATAAAGCAAAATTCTGTATACAATATATTCATGAATTTTAAGAATGTCCATGATTTGACTTATTAGATATAAAATTGAAAGTTTAAAACTTAATATACATTTTCTAAAGTTTGAAAATCGATTATGTGGTGAGAATCCTCCGTAGAAAAATTAAAAGACCTTACAATCTTTATAAAATATATGAATTACACTACACTCAATTTTGAAATGAACTTGTATTTATATGTATGTTATACAACATTTTTAAATATCTATTATTTGATTGAAACTTGAAAGTCATATATACATTGCTATTACAATTAGACATTATAAAATTGTCATATCTATAGACATTTTTTTTACCATAACTAAAATGAACTTTGAAAAAGTGTAGAAATAACACACTCAAGTTTTTACTTTTCAAAACTAGCACTTTTTGAAAATTTGTTAAACTAATTTTTCTCGGTTTATCTCGGACGAGATTGACCACCAAGATTTAATTAAAAAATTGACTTTTTATAATTATTTTGGGCCTTCTCGATACATCTAGATTATACGTCCATATTCTGCTAATTTGTTCAAATATTATATAATATTCTCAAATATTATACCAAATCTTATATATTTTCAAATTTTCTCCAAATTTGTTTAGAATCACAGAGAATTGATCTCAAACATATTGAACCTATTTTCCATATCTTACCAAATTCTTTTTTTTTTTTTTAAATTTAAAAATCAAAATGCAATTGCTTGAAACCCATTCGTGAAAAATCAATTTCAATAATTTGTGATTCATTTAAAAATTTGGGAATTAAACAAATAAAGGGACTAAAAATTTGAAAAAGTAAGTATTTGATATAATATCAGGTAAAAGTAACTAAGTGGAAGAAAATTTGAAAATACATCAGTTTTTGGAAGACTACATGATATTTAGAAAATTTAGTAAAGTCCCTCTGTAATCTGTCGAGATGTATCGAGAATATTCAAAACAATCGTTTACTTAGAAAAAGTTAATTTTTTAACTAGATTTCAGTGGTCGATCTCGTCCGAAAAAAATAATTTAACAATTTTCAAAAAACGTACTAGTTTTAGAAGGTGAAAACTTAAATTTTCTCGAGAACTTTATTCACTCCAATAAAATCATAAGAAAAGAAAAAAAAGAAAATGAAAAATATTATTAATAACATAGTTCAAAAAATAAAAGTCAGTATGATTCAAGTTCTGACAACAAAAAGAAAAACAATTAAGATACACTGCACATGAAAACATACATGAAAATGAAATCACATTTTTTTTTCAATCTCTAAAATGAAACCCCTAAAAACGACCCATACTACAACAAATCCAACAAATGTGCCATCAACTTACCAAACTTTTAATTTGAAATATTATTCGAAATATTATTTATATTATTCAACGAGATTCAATAATTATCGTCGGATGTGAATTCGAAAATTTGTAGTCTTTAATGATCCACGAATGTAAGTCTAAAATATTTCGTAGTTCTCTTTTTTCACACCCAACGATGCAAGATTATCAGCGTGCTCGTCGAATAATTTCTCCAATTTTTTGCTTACTTTTGCCTATAGGCTATGTAATTCGTCAATGCAATTAACGGCACCGCCTTCACCGGATCAAATCCGGCCAACGTCTCTACGGCTTCTTTCCTCAAATTTTCTGCAAATTCTTTTGATTTTTCAATTCCCATTAATTTCGGATACGTCGCTTTCTCCGCCGCCACATCTTTTCCGGCGGTTTTCCCTAATTCCTCCGTCGACTTCGTCACATCCAGAATGTCGTCCACCACTTGGAACAGTAGTCCGACACGTCGGGCGAATTTCCTCAGCTTTTCCACCTCCTCCTCGCTTCCGCCGCCCACGATTGCTCCGATGACGGCGGCTGCTTCCAGAAGCGCCGCCGTCTTATGCACGTGGATGAACTCAAGAAGTTCCAATCCGACGTCGTTTGCTCCCTCCGAGTCTATATCCACCACTTGCCCTGCCACCAACCCTCCCGTTCCGGTGGCCTTCGCTAATTCCCCAATTGCACGCACCACTCTCTCCGGCGACACCTCCGCCGCCGTCGCTGCCGCCGCCAAATGCTCAAAAGCGAAAGATAGAAGCGCGTCTCCAGCAAGCACCGCCACATCCTCGCCGAAGATACGGTGGTTCGTCGGCCTACCTCGCCGGAGGTCGTCGTTGTCCATGCATGGAAGGTCGTCGTGGATCAACGACATGGTGTGGATCATTTCGATGGAACAGGCGGCCGGTATGGCGGCGGACTCAGAACCGCCGACGAGATCGCATGCAGCGAGACAGAGCACTGGCCGGACCCGTTTTCCGCCGGCGAGAAGAGAGTAACGCATGGCCTCGTGAATCTTGAGTGGGTCCCGCAGTAAAACGGCGTCGTTGAGAGCTTGATTGACCAAATTAGCCTTCTGAAGCATGTAGTCTCTGAAACGGATGGGGGCTTTTTGGTCATTTTTTCCAACTTCTGACTGGAGATCGGTTTGTTCTCCGGTTAACACCGCCGATAAAGGGCGGTGAGAGAAAGGATTCTTAATGAATTTGGAAGAAACAGAAGAAGGGGAGTTTAATGGATGAAGAACAAAAAAGGAATTGGGTTTGAGTTTGTGAGAATTGTTGAAAACAGAGGAGCTCTGAATCAATGGGTTTGCAAAATTAACAGAGCAGCTCATCTTTATCCTTTTTATTTCTAACTTTTTTTTTCTTCAGAGAGATAGAGACTATGAAACAGTGCAGAAGAGAGTTCAGTTTATATAGGGAATCTGGATCTGCAAACATTCAGACATCATGTTCCCAACTATGGTCCTTTTTTTGAAAAAAAAAAAAAA